>NC_056737.1:308999147-309299147 GCF_019279795.1 Protopterus annectens
TAATTTTTTAGAAATTTTTCAAAGGCAGGGTTTTGTAAATTATTTTATTCAATATTTACATAATAATAGATTCAGTTTGAGTTTTAATGGCCTAGTATAAGACAAAGTACTATTTTTAGATGTGTTATTAGAGGGTGGTGTTGGGAGTGGTATTTCCACTAGGATTTATATAAAATTTGATGATGGTAATCAATATCTAAATTAATATAGCTGCCACCCTCCACATACTCTGTTAGCTCTTCCCCACAGTGAGTTTTTGAAGTTGGGGTGGCTGTGTAATAATGATGCAGAATCAAGAACTACAGTACACAAGGGACATGTTTATTAGAAGAGGTTATGATGTAGAGAATCTGACTAAAACTGGATAAGTTTATTTGTAATAGATGTAATAAGTAATCGATCCCTGAGTATAATAGAGTGGGTTGTTTTATGAAGAGAGATGAGAGCAAACAAAATTTTTTTTGTTGCCACATTTAGTCCCTTTAGTCCAGAGGTCGTAAACCTGGTGAAGTATTGTTTTTTTTTTTATCCCAACATAAAGATTTTTGTAATGAGGTAGAACATAAACCAAGTATTGCCTTTAAGAGGGGAAGAAATATCAGGGATATTTTGGGCCACGGGAGTTTTTTTACCCCCTTTGGAAATACCTGATAGTTATGTGTATAAAATTGGGACTGTGTCTTGTGGTAGATGTTGTAGTTGCAAGTATGTGGTACAAAGTTGTAGTGTTGTTAATGGCAGGAAGTATAATGCAAAAGGTAATTTTAATGGTGACTCAGACAGAATAGTTTATGCTTTGTGGTGGCTGTGTAATACGTTTTACATTGGGGAATGTAAGAGGACCTTTAAAGTGAGTCTCCTGGAACACTTGAGAGACATTAGGAAGGTGAGAATAGAAAGCTGTATTGCTGCAAATTTTAAAACTCACTATGGTCTGAATGAGGGGGGAGACTACAAGCTTCTGTTCTAGATCAGATTTATTGTGGACAGTTTGATAATATGGACATAAAAGCTAGATTGTTATATAAAGAAATAATTTTTATATTAAAATGACACCTTGGTTCCTAAAGGTCTTAATTTAGAATGTAATTGGAAGGCACTTCTGTAATTATTTAGCTATTTAAATGTTTAATTTATTAAAGTGAGTAATTGAGTAAGTGAATTGTGTAAGTTGATTTTTACTGGGGCTTTATTTGTGTTTTTTTCTTTTTGATAGTTTTATACTCTGTAAAGGCTTGTGAGCTGAGGTGGTAGCGAATCTGCTAATAAAGAAGTATTGTGGATTATCTGGCTGTGGACTTGTTATTTTTGGACTTTTTTCCGTGGTGGTTGTATTGTGTGAATTCATATCTTGCATACAAAATGTTCTGATGTAGTTCTTCAGAAATATACCATATTTTATTTTTTCTTCTAGGTATTATGATGCATCCTCATTATTGCAAGTCAGGTTCCACTCCTGACCGAAAAATAGTATTTGCTGCTGAAAACATTTTAATTCTTCCAAAATTCTCTTAAGCTCCATAATAGCAGTTTTAGTTTTAGGTAGAATATAAATAAACGCCAGTATAATCCTCCTTCCCTGCTTGATAACTCCTTACTACCACAAATCTACCATTACTGACTTTTTTCACCCTGGTCTGTTACTATTGAAGCATGTCTGGCAATCAGTATTATGACTATCCCTTTATTTTGTCCTTTATACTGTGTCAGTCATGAAATTATTTTTTTTTCAAATTCACATTGCTTATTTCTATCCAGAGGTGTGTCTTGCAACACTGCTATTTGCAGCCTATATGAAATGTCATTCAGTACAATACTGTGAGGCTGTTTATATTCCATGATATAGGCAGAATAGCCATTATGGTAGAAAGCTATTGCTGTCACCTGTTATACATAAAGTTGGACGTACGTTTACAAGAACTGTTTAGTTTATGTTCATACATTGTTTTTCAGGCTGATCTTTTTTGTACTTGTTTCTTCTCATATCCATTTGAACCGTGTCATATTTTTTTTCAATTTTCTTTCTATGAAAATTTCAAACAAAAAGCTAAATAATCTTTGAGAGACCCCATTCCATTAATGTAACGACAAACTCACCACTTGTATACATTTTTTTGCAAATGAAGTTTACTCCTCCAGATAAGAGCTGGTACCCAGAATTTTAGATTAGGAAGTCTGTGCCAAAGTGATTGTTACCGCCTGTGTTCCCACTAGCACTAATTAATGTAGTTCCTTTTCTTATCTCACTTCCCCTCCCAAATGTGAAAAACAGAATGCTTTCAGTAAAAACACTAACTTAGCCCTAAGAGAAAATGTATTGGCTACCTTTAAGTAAATAAAACTCTGCACAGTTCTGTTAAATATATTGAAGCACTAAGGCTGCTGGAAAGGTAACTGCATATATGACTTACCCACTTTCCACGGTGTCAGACTTCATCTGTTTTCACTGAGCTGCTTGCCAGTATGTCTATAAATGTTAGCAGTGTGTCTTGTACAATTCACTCAGCAGATATATGCCTGCAAACTTCTCACTCCAAGTTGTAATGAGAAAAAAAATGCATTTTTGTTTTCAGTTTACAGTCTTAATTCCTTAAAAAGTGTCTGCTTTTCCATAGTTTAAATCAGTGGCATTTATTTAAATATCCATCTCTGTAAAACAGGATAATTATGTTAATTCTGCACAGAATGTATTCCGTGCAATGTTATATTCCCCACCACAGCAACTGTAGACCATAATATTATATCTGAAGTAGTTTACTTCATTTGATCTTCAACCTATAGGTATTGGATCCGAGCCGGCAACTTCACAAGCATCTGCTGAGCTCCAAGCTCCTCACCTACCCATAATACACCACCACTACATTCCAACCCCCAGATGTCATTTGCCGCGGCTTCGCAACGCATCATGATCCTTGAGCTCCAGGTTGAGTAGATTTTTGCAGTGTTTCATTCCCCTGTTTCTTAGTTTTCAGTGTGTCTGTTGGTAGTATATGTCTCCTCCCTTTTTCCCCCTCGATGGTGTGTCGAGTGTAGGTAGTTTTCTATAGTAGTTCTGTAGTAGTCGCACTTCCCCCCTACCCCCATCCTTCTGTGTGTTTGTGATTTTGAGTGTGTGGTGGATGGAGAGTGTCTTTAAAAATTCTTTTTTTTTGGGATTGGTTATGTCTGATCTACCAAAACAAGTGTTCAAAAGAATGCACTGAGTGTGGCCACTAACTGTCGCCTGCCAACAGCCACACTCTGTTCTTTGTTTGGGTGCTGCCCATCTGTCAATGGATTGCAGTATTTGCGCGGGTTTTAACTTGCCAGCCCTTAAAGACTGTAGGGCTTAACGTATGATAAAGAGCCTTCTCACTTCTACAGAGGCAGCTGCCTCCAGTTCTACTTCAGACACAGCTGTGACCACCTCTCCTTCGACTCCCACCCTTGCTTCTCCTCCCTCCCGGGCTGGAACTCATCCTCCTGCTTCTAGGCCTATGGAAGGAAATCATAGAAAGGGCAGAGAGAAGGAGAGAGAGAGCATAAGAGCAACAAGAGGAAGAGGTCCCCAGACCTTTCGGCTCCGACCGGGCCTCCCTCCAAACTTCAGACTAGGCACCAACCTGACTCCTCTCAGCTCCGATCTCTTAGGTTTTCTCCGGAGCTGGAGGAACCCAGGGCATCTTCTAGGACTTCGGTTCTCCGACCCGCCAGGTCGGAGTCCGTGGCTTTGTTGCGGTCTACCCGCAGTCTCTAAGAAGCTGACATGGATAAAATGATGCGGAGATTTATTCACACACAAATTCAGATGGGATTCTTGCCGGTCCCCTCTCCCTCTGGAGGGGGGAGCTCGCTTCCCTTCTTTACATCTATATCTCCTTCTCTGATCTGACCCCCGGTTTCGGAGTATGTGGATCCGAGAAGTTCCCTAGTCAGGGGGTCATCGCCGATGGTACCGGTTTCCTCGACGCGGGCAGCTGCCTGGAGCATGTCTGGTCCAACTAGTTCGGATCCGAGTGGCTCTCAGAGCCATAGTCTGGGTGTCAGATCCGAGCGGGTGGAGTTTTTTCCGTCGGCTCCGACCTTGGGTCACGGCCACCTCCTCGATGCTCCGTCTACTTCGGGCCCGGCTCCAATTCCCATGTCAGATCCAGGGAGAGCGGCTCTCTTACTAGTGTCCCAGGAAGCTTGCTCTCCGGCGTTCAATGTTGTGGAAAGGTTCTCTCCAATGGGTTGAGGCCCTTGACTATTCAGACTCCGCCCCGACTCCCTCTGTTTAGTTTGTGAATCTTGTAATTTTACCACAGGGACAGCCCATGCTCAAGGACCCCCAGGCGGTTTCCCTTGAGGAACAACAAGTAGTTTGCAAGCCCCCTCCAAAGCCCCACCAGAGAGGTTCCTTGCAAGCATACGTGCAAGAAGGGGCACTTGGAGTCCCTCACTGATGACACTGATTTGGATGATGGGGAAGGTTCCCCCAGATCACCTCCTGAGGTTGTCTTCTTCGGAGACATCATGGAAATTTTGCCCAGTGGGGAGGTTGGTCCACCTCAAAACCTTCCTCAGACAAATCAGTGTTCCTGGAGGCTTTCAGCATGAGCCCGTCTACTTCTTGGGTGTCCCCCATGGATCCATTAGTGGACTTGATCACCTTGTGGGCTTAGAAGGAACCAAACACTGTGGAACCAATCCGTAAGCGCTCAGATAAAATATTAAGCCCCCTGTGGACAGACCTGCTTGGAGTAAATGGTCCTTGGTAGACGCTATGGTGGCAGCAGCTGCCAACAAGAGGGAACTTGCCCAGGAGAGTTCCTTGGTCCACCCTCCTGACCGTGAGTCTAAGATGATGGATCGTCTAGGGAAGCGGGTTTATGCGTCAGCACCCTTGTTTATCAGTGCGCTGAACTATCTGGCCCATGTTACTCGACTACAGTGCAGCCTGGTTAAGAAACTGGCTGAGTCACCCCCCCCCCCCCCCCAAAGTCCCATGTCGCAGGAGAACAGGGCTGCGTTCTCTGGAGGATGGCTAGCTTGACAGCAGTTTCTAATACGTATATGCGACTCCTCTCGCACACGACTGAAGGAGCAGCTAGGGCGGCTGGGTCCGGCGTTTCCATGAGTCGTGACACCTGACTCACTGTCAGTTAATGGAACCCTTCAAGGAATCTTTTGGGAATGCTTCGTATGACGGCTCTTCCCTTCTTTCTCACTCTGGACCAAGGTGTCACGGACGGTCTTACCAAAGAGGGAAGACACTGTCTGCCATCGGAATCCACTTCTCGAACCCTCAAAGATCCTTTTCCCGGAATCAGCGAGGGCAAAAGAAGATGTGATTCCGGAAGTCTCAGTATTCCTAGGACACTCGGGAGCCCTTCTTCCACTAGAGGCAGAGGGGGACAGGACAGACACTGCCCCAGAGGCAGAGGAGGTCTGAGGAATTTTGGGTCTCGAACCATTCTCGGACAGGTCCACACAGCAACCCTGAGGGGTTGCCCAACTGCTCTGCTTTGGAGGCAGTCGGGGGTCGCCTGTCTTTGCACCCGACGGCATGGGAGTCTGAATCATCAGACTGTTGGATGCTTCAGATAATTTCCAGAGGCTATTCAATCCCATTTGTGGTTCTCCCTGCACCTTCCAAACACCTCCCAGATGTACCACCCGCTCAAAGGGAGGGAACAGCTCTAGAGTTTTCCAAGCTGCTACAGAAATGAGGCATCAAACCCGTCCTCCTAGATCAGTCCAGATCGGGCATCTACTCCAGGTTCTTTTTGGTGCCAAAAGACGGGGTACTTAAGGCCCATTCTGGACCTGTCTACTCTGAACCTGTCAGTTGCTAAAGAGAATTTCCGGATGGTCGCCTTGCAATCCATCCTGCCCATACCGCCAAGGATAAAACTGATGTGCTCGTTTGACCTCCAGGACGCCTACTATCACATAAAGATGCACCGAAGCTCCAGGAGGTTTTTCTGCTTCCAGCTAGGAGTCAATCATCAGTTTCGAGCCCTACCCTTTGGTCTCACCACAGCCCCCAGGGTGTTTACCAAAGTAATGGCAGCAGCTTCAAGGTATTCAGGTCTACTCTTACCTAGACAATTGGCTCCTTAATGCTCCCACCAAGCATCTACTTTGTCTTACCAGAGACTATTTCCCACATCTTGCACACTATCTAGGGAGTACAGTCAACACAGCCAAATCTTTTCTGAACCCTGTCCAGGTTATAGAATGCATAGGAGCACAGATAAACATGTTACAGACAAAAGTTTTCCTGACCGCGGAGAGAGTTCAAAACTTAAGGATGCATGTCGCTTTCATTTACTGATCTCATCTTCCCTCAGCAGATTCTGTTTTAAGGGCCCTAGGTTCTATGGCAGCAAAGATAACACTTCTACCGTGTGCTCGCTTACATATGTGAGTACTTCAGTGGACTCTAGCAGTGCAATGGGCTTTGTTTGATCTTCCGTTTTCGCACCCGATACACATAAGCAAAGTCTGCAGGTCGTCCCTTCTATGGTGGATACAGTCTTCGGAAATCTTGGAAGGACGACTTTTTGTCCCAGCCCCTGCCCAAGCCACAGTGACCACGAACGCCTCATAGCTAGGGTGGGGGCATTGTTCGGGAAGGACAGTCCAAGGCATGTGGTCCCCGTCCGAGACCAGTTTGCATAGAAACATTCTGGAGATGAGGGCGGTCCTTTTAGCATTGTAGGCCCTTCATGCCTTTCTACCCCTGAGAACCATTGCAAACCAGTCGGACAACATGTCGGTGGTCTGGTAAATCAACAAACAGGGAGGGACAAGATCTTACCCCCTTTGTCACAAGGCCATGAGAGTTTGGGAATGGACAATCTCCACTTGTCGTTTTCTGGTAGCAACGCATATTCCGGGGCAGTCCAACATTCTGGCGGACGAACTTAAGCCAGACTATTCTGATGCCTTACAAGTGGTCTCTGAATCTTTCAGTAGCAGAGCAGATCTTTCTAGAGTGGGGTCGGCCTTGCTGCGATCTCTTCGCATCTCCTTCCATTGCGAAGTGCAACAAGTTCTTCGCTCTGAACCTCCTGCTGGGGGAGTCCCCCTGAGATGCTCTAGTCCATGTTTGGACTCCCAGTCTTCTTTATGCTTATCCCCATGTACCCCTTATTCCAAAGTTCCTATAGAGGGCTTGTCGACTGGGGAGTAAAGTGATCCTCATTGCCCCGTTTTGGCCTTGCCAGGTATGGTTTCCCTTCCTTTGGTCTCATCTTCTAGCTCCTCCTTGGATCACATTTCGGATGTCATTTCTCACCCTTCGAGTGTCCCTCATCCGAACAGTCTGAAGCTCATAGCTTGGCTGCTACAGTCCCCTTAATTGCTAGGACTCCAGGGTTGTCTTCTTCGATCATGTCTATTCTGGTGGCAGCTCATAAGTCGTCCACCAGGAGGATTTATCGCAGCAAATGGAAGCGTTTTTCTATTTCAGCCTCTCAAAGGAGTTTAGATTCTTTCACGGCTCCCATTCCGGCTATCCTTGACTTTTTGGCAAATATTTTTCAACAGAGGGGGCTAGCTCGTCTACGGTCAAGGTTCAACTAGCCGCCATTTCTCATTTTCACGTTGGTGAGAACTCTGCTTCTTTGGCCTCTTCCAGATTGTGCAAAGCTTTTTGCAAAGGTACCTTCCTCTTACGTCCTTCTGTCAAAGATCCTATCCCCCTGTGGGTATGGTACTACAAGCATTGGTTACTCCTCCCTTTGAACCTGCAGCAACCATAGATCTTAAGTTTCTGTCTTGGAAGACAGCCTTCCTAGTGGCTATCACCTCGGCTAGGAGGGTTTCAGAACTTCAGGCTTTGTCTGTCAAGGTTCCATACATGGTTTTGTATAAGAACAGGGTTTCTCTTCGCACCAATCCCTTCTTTCTCCCAAAAGTGGCATCTGAAGTCACTATCAATCAATCCATCAAGTTACCTGTTTTCTTTCCAAATTTTACAAAGTTGAATACAAGTTGCATTTGTTGGATGTTCATAGACAGCTATGGTTCTATTTCCACAGGACCAAAACTCTTCGTAAATCTTACCAGTTGTTTGTGTCCTTTTTTAAACCATTTTTGGGAAAACCTATTTCCAAGGTGACCATTGCCAGGTGGATTTCTCTATGTATCCTTCAGATCTACAAGGATAAAGGTTTGTCGTCTCTGGGTCAGATTAGAGCTCAATTGACATGGTCCATGGCTACTTCTGTGGCCTTTTGGTCTAGAGTATCCTTAGACGACATTTGTTTTGTGGCTACTTGGTCCTCATGTCATACCTTTATTTATCACTATAAATTGGATTTAATTTCTCGAAGAAGAACATCCTTTGGTTTTGCGATGCTCCAGAATATCCTTCCTTGAGGACCAGCCAGGTGTTTAGTAGCTGGGGACTCTGTCCCACAGGTTGAAGATCAAACGAAGTAAACTACTTCAGCTAAAGAAGTTATGTACTCACCATAATGTTCCATCTGAGTAGTTCTACTTCATTTGTCTTCAACTGTCCCTCCCACCTTCCCCTGGCCTTACCATATGGACAGTGTTCAAAGCTGTCACTTTGTGTGCATAAGGTGTTTTGGATTGGGTTGTTTAGTGTAGGCTGCAGCAAACTTGATCGGAAGGTTGAAAGGTAGTGGTGTTGTATTATGGGTAGAGGGAGGAGCTTGGAGCTCGGAGCAGATGCTTGTGAAGTTGCCGGTTCGGATCCGATACCCACAGGTTGAAGACAAATGAAGTAGAACTACTCCGATGGAACGTTATGGTGAGTACATAACTTCTTTATTAATTTGCTTTTATATGGCGTTTCTTACCTTGTTCCAGTGCCTTATTTGCTTAAAAAGTGTCTATAGTTCCATAGTTTAAATCAGTGGCATCTGTATACATATTCACCTCTGTAAAACAGGGGAATTATATTAATTCTGCATAGAATGTAATCAGTGCAGTGTTATATTCCCCACCACAGCAACTCAAGACTATAGCATTATATTAATTTGCTTCTGTATTACTTTTCTTACCTTGTTACAGTGTAAATAAGCCCATAATAAACCAGTCACAAGTGGTGTCCCGCAAGGCTCTGTTCTGGGATCCCTACTATTCGGCATATATTTCTCAGAAGTAAAGGCAAACACAGGAGGACTATGGCTAACCAAGTTCTCCGATGACTGCAAACTGGGAGCCATAATTGACTCTCCGGCTGACACAGACATTCTTCAAAAAGGCCTTACTGAGACAGACACGTGGTGTCAAAGTCATGGCCTCAAGCTAAATGCCATAAAATGCATAGTCATCCCATTTGGGAAAAACAAAACACCCACGAATTACCACATAGGTGGCAACCCCCTTAACACAGAAGAGGTAATAAGAGATCTGGAGACCCAGGTAGATAGTAATCTCGCCTTTGACAATCATATTGCCAAAGTAGTTAGGAAATCCTTCTATGTGGCCCATCTAATTACTAAGGTGTTCCCATCTAGAAATAAAGAGGTTATAGTGCCCCTCTACTCGACACTCATCAGACCCATCATAGAGTACAATGCCCCATTTGGGATGTACCTCACAAGACACTTCCAACAGCTGGAAAGACCACAAAAGCACCTCACCAAGAGGATTACTGGCTTCAAACATATGTCCTAAGCAGCCCGACTGAAAAAACTTCAGCTGTACTCAGTGGCATATCGCTTACTCAGAGGTGATCTCTGCCTGACTTACAAAGTCATGTCCAACTCAGAATTGATGGACATACTCCACCTAAAGAAATCCAAGTCACTGTGAGCCACACGCTCTAGTGAGTTTAACCTCGCCACAACAATAAATAGAACATGCTGGAGGGATAGATTCCTGTCACAGAGACTCCCCATGCTTTGGAACAAAATCCCTAACTACATTAGGCAGAGCCCCCTCACTAACACTCTTCAAGAGAAGCCTTGACGAGTGGATGGGTAACAGAAAATACACCCCTGGGATCACTTCATTGGCTCTGCTTGATAGAGGCTCAATCAATGGGGCGGCGAAAGCTGACACACTCTGGTTAGGCTTATAAATGCCCTCGGGCAGATAGCCTAGTACCTACCTATGAACCTATAATACTGTATAACTTAAGAAAAGTACTTTCATCCTTTAATATCTTTAACGTGTACAGCTGCTATCAATAAGACACCTGCATACCTCACATTATAGTACCCCTGACTGCACATTATACAAAACTGCTTTACAACATAACATGCAGTTTGCATCACATACTTTTTTGTACAAAGTTTAACAAGAACAAAAACCTGTTTGTACTTAAGTTGCCTCTTTGGTCCCTTCAGTATCCTAAACATTAAGGTCATAAAGTTGAGTTTTTGCTTTATAGTTCACCCACTCACTGTAGTTTAACACAGACAACTAGATTCCAGTCTTTCTCCACCTGTTCTTGCAAAGCCACATTATATATGTGTATTTCTGTATCTAATGGGACTGTTGCTTTTCCCTTTTATTCACTAATTTTAGAATGGTGCTGTTCTCCATCCTAATTCTCTTCAACCATCAACACCTGTCTCTGATTTAAGTCCAAGATACTCCTATTTCTTCTAGTCAGTAGTAGTACTTCAGTGGTTCTGTTGCTCATTCATTTTTCCTTTGGAGCAACTGAAAAGGTTTTACTGGCAAGTTTGCTCTGTGGGCTTTGTTATTGCCAGAAGAATGAAAAGCAGAGTTTCATTCTGCTTGCTGGCTCACTCTTTGACTAAACATTTTTCTCCTTTAGCTTCTTATGCATTCAGAAATGGCTTTGATCCTCCAGGAAGGTATTCTGAAAAAAGGATAGCAACTTGAATGTCACACCAGCTCAACATTCAGATTGCTGAGGTAATCTTGCTTCTCTTCTGTCTTGTGTACAGTGAATAATCATTTTACACAAATGCTCTGCTCTCCTCACTTTTTAGCACTTCTTCATTCCACAGTTTTGTCAGGTGCAGCAGGTCTTTCTGTTGCTATGATTGCACCTTTATTAACATGGGTCTTGGCTGTTTTCTTATGGCCAGATTTGGAGCATACACCTAATGTGCTTTCACAGTTTTTCACAATTAATAAATCCTACTGTGGAATACCAGTTCGGTGTTTTTTCTCTACTTTCATAAAATTAATGTAGTCTGTTTCTTCCATTTTATATGGTATAACAGAACATTTAACTCCATAATTTTGTGAAACAGGTCTTCTTGAGAATCCACATACACAACCAGCGTTATTTTCATTTCAGCTTCTGAATTTTTGCAGTTTCTTTAGCTTGTATGAGTAGCTAATTAAAGCTGGTTCTGTTTTTCCAGCCTTTTTAATTTGATTTTAAAATAAATGAAACACTGAAGGAATAAACAAGAACCTCTGAGTACATCTGATTTATTTTTCATCTAAATTACTACCAGAAAAGCTGAAATTTGAAATTCTTTTTGCTGAACAGCTGCAAGATTCTTCCTAGCCTGAACGTTTTCTCCTTTTTTGGTTGATTTCTCTCTCACTTGCTCCAGATGACTTCTTTGCTGGCATCCGAGCTGTGTACTTACTAGCCACTAAACTTTACTCGATTTTTTTTAACACCTCCCCACCGAGTTTCATTTGTCACATGGGGAAAGCTGAAATCAACCAACCTGTTGATCAATGTGCAGCAGTCTTGAACTTCCATCAAGCATAGCAGTTGCCTTCCCCTAGTAGGTGACTAGGAGAATAAAGCTTTCTTGAAATGAGACTCTTGCTTAATACCTTCTAATTATGGATAGACTGCCAGTAGTACCCTGTGATTTGTTTTGGAAGCACTAACCAAAAGGCCCTTTTGAGCCAGCTTCCCCCATTATCTAAATTCTTGTTACTGAAAACACTTTCTGGTCTTTGTAATGTCATCCTGAAGGGTTTCAAGAATTGCAAAACCTGTTTGTGAGGCTCCCTTACTTTGTTTTTCACGCAGACCGTGTGAACCCCCACAGCTCCTTCATGCTGAAAGTTGCATGAAGAATAAATGTAAACCAATTCACTAACCTACCTGATCTTTTCCAAATTAAGCAAAGATGACTACATCTTGCTTTACATGGATGTCCACAGGTTGCTACGTCTAAGGAGATAAGAAAACCTGATCATCTCTCTATGTCCTGTTATCCACAAAGGAAAGGTTTAGGATCTTTGAAAATCACCCTTTTATAATAGATTTCAGGACTACTTGCTGAATTTTGCTGTGCTTTGACTTGCTGGCCCTGCTTAAAGCTCAGTTTGTAAAGGCAGTGGTGGTCACTTTGAATTGGTTAGAAATGCTGCAGTGAATATTTGTGCTGCAGAAACATGGTCTAACCTAAATGTTCACCAACCATTACAGGATGGATTCTGCTTCCAGAGCACATACTACCCTTGAGACCAGTGTAGTCAAAGAAATGTTTGCTTAGCTGGGGGCAGTATCCTAGAGGTTACAAAGATAGGTCACTTATCTAGTAAAAATAAAGAGCTGGAAACAGCGCACTCAAACCGCACTTTATTGTAGTCCACAACAGAATAAATCCACAAGAGTTAAACACCAAGGTAAACGCTTTAGAGCAAGTAAATGCGTTTTCGTCAGCTGAAAGCTACGACTTCATCAGACAAATACATTTAATTAATTGACCTTTATATAATAAAATTCAAAGAAAAAAAGACCAATGAAAACAATTGCATCCTGTTTAAACCAATAGTGTTATTGACCACCTAAAGAGCTCATTATAATAAAACCTTTCATAAAAAAAGAATGTCATGTGAATCTGTTAAAATCTCTTTAAAACATGGTTCTGATTTATAAAAACTTTTATAAAAATTATTCAAAAAAATCCTTAAATAATCAATTTCTTTTGAAACAATATAATTAAATAAGTACATTAAAAACTTTAATTAAATTCATGTAGAGCTGTGTTTTGTTTGTAACAAGAAGGGAGTAAAAGGTGAACAACAGTGCCACCTAATGTTCTTTAAGAGTAAGTTACTACTAATGAGTTTCATACTTTGGTTGCTCTCAATTTTAAGGCTGGGACTATAGAGATGCATTCATTTAAACCTGGTTGTTTGTTGGCTTCTAGTAGTATTTGCCAATATAGTTCCCTGTATTAAAGCCATTCTTCCCAAGGGCCTCCTCTTGTTTCTTTTTTCACCTGTTCCAGGACAAAGAAGGAAAACTTAGCCTCTTTGCAAGTTTTTGTATGCTTGAACAATGCATTGGTATCTTTTCCTTTTTGTATTTCGTATAGATGTTCATAAATTCTCCTCTTCAATACTCTTTCTGTTTTCCCAACATAATAGGAGATACAATTTGAACACGTTGCAAGGTAGACCACCCCCTGGGATTCACAATTGAATTGGCCTGTACTATAGATGTTCACATCTAAATGAATAAGTGAATCTAATTTCTAACCTAAATGTTCACCAACCATTACAGGATGGATTCTGCTTCCAGAGCACATACTACCCTTGAGACCAGTGTAGTCAAAGAAATGTTTGCTTAGCTGGGGGCAGTATCCTAGAGGTTACAAAGATAGGTCACTTATCTAGTATGTACTTGAGATTAGTGATGTTTCAGAAGTGTGTCCATCTTTTGGTAATGCAATCCTTCCCAGCCATCAATGTGATCAGGCCTGGGCACCCAGTTCGTTACCGTACCTTCCTGCATGCAGTGTAGGTACTGCTTTAGCATGTAGTTTTCTCTTTCTAGTTCTTCATTCTGTGCTGTACAGACAAAATGCAGAAAAGTCCTGGGAGAGACTGGAGCTTAGCAGCATCACGAAAAGAGGAAGAACAGAGCTGCTGTTTCAAATAATTCCAGATGTTGAGTAATCCTAGCGCATGCATTGTACGGTCCTAGATGTCACTGAAAAGACCTGTCTTAACAGATATAGCATTATGACAAGTACATAATTTTCATTTATTAAACATGTCAGTTTTAATATTTTTCATAATTTATTTGGTTCTTTAACGGTTCATTTGTGTGTGTATGTCATACATGTGCATTTTGATTTTCAGATGTATGCTGCTGGAATGCAACTTCCAAATCTGGATGAAATTACAAAAAAAGAGCACACCATTAAAGAAGCACTGAACTACAAGTTCAATGAACAAGACATAGAAGAGGTCAGTATTTGCATTTATGTGGTACTTTCTCATTGTTTTTGTTATATGTAGGGAGCTGTGGTGACCGTCTTTTTTTAAAGAAGACTGAATATATGACAGTATGCCTTACAGACATTTTAACAGCCATATTTAGGACTAGATGGATTATTAGGTTGATAAGTGGTGGGCATCTTTATAGTTTTTTAAGGCTTTCCCCAGAAAAAAAAAAAAAATCTCCCATCTATTGACATGGCTTTCTCCCTAGTTAGATGTCCTCCTGTATCATTGTAGCCATATTCTTCACCTTTTAGATCTCTTGCCAAGTAAAGCCCAACTTCTGGCCAGATACCAAAGCCTTTAGATCTTGTTTGTGCTGTATATCACACATATGCTCCCTGTTCAAAATGTAGGGCATAAAGGTGCTGTACAGATGCAGATACCCAGAACTTCTTAGCCGCCAATCTGAGTGCTGCCATTGCTCGTCAGATTGAATTCTCTTTGCTGTGTTGAATGCTTGGCAGTTAGATAAGTGCTCTATTGTTTGTTTTTTTTTTCTTTTTACTGTTGATCTTGTTTTCTTTTGATTACCTGAAGTTCATCATCCAAGAACAGAAAATGTCAGTGTGGGAGGAAGAAGGAGTTGAAGTCCAAGGGGAAGATAATGAATAGTCAGGAATAGTGTATTTTTTTGGGGTAATTCCCACAACCATACCTCCTGTAGTATTTGTAAGATGTTTGTGCCCAAGACACTCAGCCTCTTTTCCTTTTTTGCTTAGTTTCTTAAACAGCCCAGGGTAGTATGGCTGAATTGATTAACCCCAAAGTACTTTGTTAAGCAAGAAGGACAGGAAATCATGGCTGGATTTTTGGCTGTCCATTCTCCACTGAATGTATCTCTAGAAGTGGATAATAGCTCTGTAGGCCTTCCGGTGTATAATTCGGATTCCTCTGCAGCAACCTTGTTGAAAGCCAGCAAGGATCCTTCCTTTTGCACATCCTCTGAAGATTTGATGGCATCTGCTCCAGACGTTGGGGGGGGAGCCGCAGTTATTTACCTCAGAGGACCCTAGAGGGATTCTGCAGATTCTGGTCAGGGAAGAGGTTCTGGGTACTCTTACTGAATCCTGTTAGGGTTTGGAACTTCTGTTTTTTTTTTTTTTGGTTAGGTAGGGCTGACATCCCTACCAAGAAAAAAAACAGAAGACAAAATATTCCTCTGAACATCCTAAGGACCCCAAAAGGGAATGGCGGGAGTTTACTCATGGCCTGTTTAATGCTTTAATGGCCTTGAAACCTCCCCAAGGCAGGGTTTGTCCCTACTCCCACTTGGACTTCAACTCCTTCCAAAAGGCCTAGGGAACCTGATTCATTGGATGAGGATTCTGAGTCTGATGAAGGGTCCTTGTTTTACCCTTCCCAGATGCCTTCTCCTTTGGCTTATGGGTCTGATGAAGGAATCCATTAGCCCAGAGTCTCCTTTGGAGGAGTTGTCTTCTTTAGGACACAATAGCCAGAATGATGGAATATTTTAAGTGGAGTTATTCTCCGCTATTTGATGATATTCAGTAGAGGTATTGTGAGATGCATTTAAGACTCCTGATTCTCTGCCCCCTGCTCCAAAGAAACCTGCTAGATTCTTTAAAATTCTCGGGATGGTCAGTTCCTATTTGTGTCCTGCTTGACCCTGCTTGGCTCTGCTGACAAGGCTTCTAAGGTTTTGCCTTCTTCCAAGCTTCTGGCTTCAGATGAGGATAGTAGGACAATGGAGATGATTGGAAAGGTCTATACTGCTGCCGCTTTGGCCTTTTGGGCCTTCAGTTACCTGATATGCTAGCAAAATACCAGAAGGATAGCCATGGCAATAAAAAATCTCTTTTAATGCTGACATAAACCATAAAATAGGACAAGCGCTTTCATGTATCAAGTACACTTCATCAGATCCTCTAAAATCAAATAAAAACCTTCAGTTTAAATACAATAGTATAACCAATCAACAGCTCATAACAATTAAAACTAATTAAGTATCAATTGAGCATTAAAAACACAGAACACAAATTTAAACTTTTCTCAGCCTGCGTCCTTTCAATACTGGCTTAGAGATACTGTTATTTATTCCTGGATATTTATGTGCTTGTAACCTCAGTATCCAGTGAAGTTCTTGTTGTTCAAGGAAGTTATTGTTATCACCCTGTCTGATACTATTGTACACTGGTTGTAAAACCCTAGACAAAAAAAAGTGTCCAGAAAATATCACATACTTGGCCAAAGCATTCAATTCATTCTTTTTGCGTATTTCATATAGATGTTTGCATATACGTTCCTTCAGCCTCTTGAGTGGTTTTGCCCACGTAATAACATGGGCATGTATCATACGTAGCCAAATACACCAGATTGCTAGTACCACAATTAACATAGAACCTGGGTTCAAATTTAAACAAAGTGTTGGGGCAGTTGAATATTTGTTGTATACATAAATCATCACAAAATTTGCACTTCCTACATGCATAAGTACCTAATATTTTGCTCTCTATAGAAGCTTGTTCCTCTTATCCTTACATAAAAGCACTTTCAAGTTAGCATTATTGCAAAATGTAAAATGTGGAGTCTCACCTGCAATTCTAGCAGTGGAATCATCAGTGAGCAAAAGTGGCCAATATTTGTGAACAATATCTTTCACCACTTTGTTGTTACTAGTATAGTCCGTGGTAAAGGAAAAATATTTCCTATTCATAGGCTGATACTAGGCTATCTGCCCTAGGGCATTTATAAGCCTAGCCAGAGTGTGTTTGGCTTTCGCCACCCTTTTAGATTAGATGACTGTGTTTCTGTATAGTAAGTCACAGAAGATAGCCCTTTTAAGGTTAGTTTACTGTGCCTCTGTCTAGTAGGGATACAGAAAAGATCCCATGGGTAAACCTACAATCTCCCATCCACTCGTCAAGATTTCTCTTGAAGAGGGTCATTGAGGGGCTCTGCCTAACATGTATTGGGATTTTATTCCAGAGTGAGGGGAGCCTCTGGGATATGAATCTGTCCGTCCAGCATGTCCTATTTATTTCTGTGCTGAGGTTTAAGTCCCTGGAGCATGTAGCTCTAAGGGATTTGGATTTCCTGAGGTGGAGCATGTCCATTAATTCTGAGTTGGACATGGCTTTATACATCAGGCACAGATCGCCTCTGAGTAGGCGATAAGCAACTGAGTAGAGCTGGAGTTTCTTTAGCCTAACTACGTAGGGCATCTGTTTGAGTCCCTTGATCCTCTTGGTGAGGTACTTTTGGGGTCTTTCCAGTTGCTGCAGGTGTGGGGTAAGGTACATCCCAAATGGGGCATTGTATTCAGTTATGGGCCTGTTGAGTGATGAATAGAGGGGCACAATGACCTCTCTTGATCTAGATGTGAACCCTTTCATGATAAGGTGGGCTATATAGAAGGTCTTTCTAACCACTTTGGCAACGTGATTGTCAAAGGAGAGATTGCTATCTGCTTGGGTCCCCAAATCCCTAATTACTTCTTCCGTACTTAATGGATTACCACCTGTGTGGTAATTTGTGGACACTTTGGTTTTCCCAAAGGAGATGACTATGCACTTTTTGGCATTTAGCTTTAGGCCATGGCTCTAGCACCAGTTATCCGTCTCTGTGAGACCCTTTTGGAGGATGCTTGTGTCAGTCGGCGAGTCTATTATGGCGCCCAGTTTGCAGTCATCTGCGAACTTGGTCAGCCATAGTCCTCTCGTGTTAGCCTGTACCTCAGAGAAATATTTACCGAACAAGAGAGGTCCCTGGACTGAGCCTTGTGGGACGCCACTTCTAACTGGTTTAGAGTCTGACATGGCAGCTGCATTTCTGACCATGTGGGTTCTATCCCTGAGCCAGTTTGCAACCCATCTTGTGACATAGGGGTTGATATTTAAGCTGGAGAGCTTATTTATGATGCCCGAGTGGGGTATTGTGTCAAAGGCTTTTGCGAGGTCCAGGTAGGCTGTGTGGACTACCTTCCCTTCATCTATGGCCTTGGTGACTGTTTCAAAGAAGTTGACCAGGTTCAAGAGGCAAGATCTGCCCTTAAAGCCGAATTGGGTAGGATCCAGTGTTTGGAGGTTCCCAATGTCTTTGTTTATGAGTTCCATGATGATACGCTCCATAGCTTTGCAGACCAGGCTAGTCAGGCTTATAGGGCGATAGTTTCCGGGGTCCGTTGTGGCACCACCTTTGTGGAGTGGGACCACTGTTGCTGTACGCCATTCCTTGGGTACATATCCTGTAGTAAGGCTGAGATTGAACAGTGACTTTATGTGAGGGTTCAGTTCTTCTTGGAGCTTGGTGGAAGATGCAGCCCAGGACACCGTCCGGTTCCATTGATGCTGTGTTTTTTCATTTGGAGAGGGCAGCTCTCATCTGTGCGTCTGTGATGTCAGGGAGGCTACACTCTGTTGGGATAGACATTTTCTCTTTTGGGGGGGAAGGGGGGGTTTGCACTGAACCTGTCTGCCAGGATGTTGGCAATGTCTCTGGGTTCATTGTACTTTTTGTCATTTTGCACTAACTCGGAGCATATCTGGGAGTTGCCACCCAGGTTCCTGACATAACTAAAGAAGGCCTTGTGATTATCTTTAGTGTCTTGTGCAATTTTTCTTTCGAAGCTGGCCTTAGATGATTTTATGAGGGATCGTAGTTTCTTGCTAGTACTGATCAGAGATGCCTTCCATTTTTGGGATTTTTCTCTATCATGTAGTAGCTTCCTCCTTCTGTTGTATAGCTTATTTATGGCTAGGGTCCACCAGCCAGGTCTCCTGCCTTTGAAGGAGTGAGTCTTTTTATTTGGGATAGCACGATCCATGCATTCCTGTAGGTGTCCATAGAATGTGTTTGTAAAGGATTCTGTGGTTTGGGCCGTATTTTCCACTGGCCCAGGGGCTTTGAAGGATTCCACCTCGGTTTTGTTAAGTGTGAAGTTTGCTTTTGAGAAGTTCTTCACCGTGGTTTCCTTGGCTGGGGGTGGGGACGGGATATGGATGTCCAGTGAGATTAATTTATGGTCAGATCTTACCAATGAGGGGTATACCTCTGGTATGCAACATAGAGTCCCCTTGTTGGTGATGATCAGGTCCAATATGTTTTCCCCTCTTGTGGGAGTGGTGACCAGTTGTTCCATAGCATTTGAGTTTATAAATTCTAGGAACCGTTGGGCGAGGGTGTTGGGGCTTGAGTAGTGCTCCCAGTCTATGTTTGGGTAGTTGATGTCACCCAATATGATGGTGTTTGGAGAGACCTTCATATTCTCCAGTGTTCTCAGGAAAGCCAAGTGGGGTTCCTGAGTTTGGGAGGGTGGTCTGTAGCAGGCTACAAACTGAAAGGCAGTTTTGCCCACTGTTAGTTGCACATAGATGGTCTCCAATGCTTCGTGCAGTGCCACTAACCAGGAGGTGTGGGTATCTTTGATGAATATTGATACTCCCCCTCCTTTTGTGGTTCGGTCTGAGTTTTGGGGCCGAAAAGCATGGTATGAGGTATAACCTGGTAGTGCTGGGGTGCTGTCCGGAGCCTTGAACCAGGTTTCTGTTACTGCACAGATATCGATTTTCTCCATACTGAGGAGAGCCTCGAGTGCTTGCATCTTGAGGTTTAGACTTCTGGCATTGAGCAGCATTACCCATAGTTTCTTTTTCCTTGTGTTGTCTATAGAGGTGGGTTTGTCTTTTGAGCCTTGCCTAAAAAAGGCACTATGGGGATGGCAAGAGCATTAGCCAGTATTCGAAAGCCCAGGGGTGACAGGTGCAAGCCGTCCCTAGCGAAGCAACGTGGCTTGTCGAGCATGTCATCCCAGGCTGACAGACACTGGATCCCCTTTGAGTGACACCAATACTTTAGCCAATTGTTAAAATTGATCATTTTGTCTTTATACTGTGGCATCATTCTTGGTGAGGGTAAGATGCTACTCAAGGTCAGGGTCATACCGGCCTGGGCTACATGATCAGAGAGCTCCTCTATGTCTCTCTTCATGTAGTCCAGGGAGGTACATCTCAGGTAATTCGCACCAGCATGGATAATGACGGAGTCATATTTATACTTGCTTTGGAGTGACCTGAGTGCTTGTGTTATGTGGCGGATCCTGGCACCCGACAGGCAGCTTTCAGTGACCTTCTCCATGTTCAGCCTGGTGAGTGGAACGTCAGTGTGTCTGACAATAGAGTCACCTATTACAAGTGTATTGGGTGTGTTTAGCCTTAAGGGCTGTGACTGTGTGGCACACTGACTTTGTGAACTATGTGATACGTGGGTATTGTTATGGGGTAGCGGTTGCTTGGAAGTCTGCTTTGGAGGTCTCTGCTGCTTGGGCAGATTTTTATTTAGAGCCTCCGAGTATGTTTTTGTGTGTTTGTGTTTGGTTTGCTGTTGCGATAGGTCCATGTGAGACTGGATTTGTGGTGTGTGTGGTTACCTTCTCCTCCTGACTGACTGCGCCAGTACTGGGTTGAGAGAGCTCAGCCTCCAGTTTGTCTATATAGTTGCATCTCTCACATATATTTGAGCTTGTTGGGAGGAGGAGAGGGTGGTCTGTGTACATAAGGCAGTTGTAACATTGCCTCAATATTCCCAGATTCACCAGCTGGACTGGAGAGTAAACCCGAAACTGACTTTTGGACATGCCAGAATAGTATAAGGAACTACTTTTTGACTGATCAAAAAGGACCAATAGGGAGCCAAGTACTTAAAGGGAGTACTGCTTTAGTTTATTAGTGCTTACTTATAAGATTACTTATATGAGCAAGTGCAGGGCTTTAGAATGAAAATAGAGTGCTTACTTTGAGATTTAGAACAGTTCTAAGGGAAAAATTGAAGAGCAGACTTTATGGAGCCGGGAATACTGTGCAAAAACGGGTTTTAAAGCAGGGAAAACTGAAAGAGATAAGAATTTACCCAAAACGGCCAATAAGCTACTAGTTTCAGGGCTGAGACCACTCCTCCAGGGACAGATAGGCTGCTCAAAGCTCCCCACTCTCACCGGTGAACAGAGAAGCTTCCTGCTATCCAAGTAAGGATATGGGCAACACAGGAAACTATACCACAGTCCATATACCACATACCTTCAGCAAAACCTGAAATCTGGACTAATCTAGTTCAGCAAAGGTGGGAAAAGAGAATATTTATTTATTTATTTATTTATTTATTTTTTTCAGGAAACAGCAGAAAAACACACAGAAAACACTGTAAATGCTATAAACAGGCTAGCGTAGTTTAGTATGTAGCCTACAACAGTTCTACAATACAAAAACGACTTAAATTGATATAAAACAAGTACAAAAACTGTAAAAAGCAGAAGGCAAATGCAGAAGGCAAATGCAGTTTAAACTTTTTAAAGCAGAGATCAGTTAGAAATTCGCTTTTTAGGCGGGAAAAGACAGTCGGAGCAAAAAAACAGAAAAAAATACTTAAATCTGGAAAAGTCTCTATTGGGTCTCTCTGTTGCCTGTATCACTCTGCAGAATACAACGAGGAGCTGTGCGGAGTTGTATACTGGTGCAAAACCGTGCAAATGGGGGGTTTTAAAGCAGGGAAATCGAAAGAGATAGGAATTGACCCAAAATGGCCAATAAGCTACTAGTTTCAGAGCTGAGACCACTCCTCCGGGGACAGATAGGCTGCTCAAAGCTTCCCACTCTCACTGGTGAACAGAGAAGCTTCCTCCTATCCAAGTAAGGATATGGGCAACACAGGAAACTATACCACAGTCCGGATTTCAACAAAACCTGAAATACGGACTGATCTAGTTCAGCAAGGGCGGGAAAAGAGATTTTTTTTTTTTTTTTTTTTTTTTTTCAGGAAACAGCAGAAAAACACACAGAAAACATTGTAAATGCTATAAACAGGGGCTAGCACACTTTAGTGTGTAGCCTACAACAGTTGTACAATACAAAAATGACTTAAATTGATATAAAACAAGTGCAAAAAGTGTAAAAAACAGAAGGCAAATGCAATTTAAACTTTTTAAAGCACAGATCAGTTAGAAATTTGCTTTTTAGGCGGGAAAAGGCAGTCGGAGCAAAAAAACAGAAAAAAATACTTAAATCTGGAAAAGTCTCTCTTGGATCTCTCTGTTGCCTGTATCACTCTGCAGAACACCACGAGGAGCTGTGCGGAGTTGTATACTCCGTGTTTGAACGTTGTTACTGGTTGGGGAAATAACTGCAGCTTCAGACTGCACATTATTAATGTGTTGTTGTATCTCTTTCCACTCTGTGTCATGTTGTTATAACCTCTATCCAGAAACATGCTTTTCATTTTGTGAAATTTGTGTCCTCCTGCTTGACCCTGCTGTGGTATCGGCCTCTGCTGACAAGGCTTCTAAGGTTTTGCCCTCTTCCAAGCTTCTGGCTTCAGATGAGGATAGTAGGACAGTGGAGAGGATTGGAAAGGTCTGTACTGCTTCTGCTTCATCCTTTTGGGCTTTCAGTTACCTGATATGCTCTGGCCTTGATTGCCCAGGCTTATCAGGTTATTTCTCACCTCTGATTCTGAAAGAAAGTCATCTACTTTATTTTGGGTCCTACCTCTCCGGTGGCTCGTTACTCTATCAAGTGCAGCTGTGATGCTTCTGATGCCTGTTCCAGAGCTGCTGCCTTTGGGTCTGTCATGAGCTGTTACTCTTGGCTTCTTCTGCAGTCATTACATGAAGACATTAAGGTCAAGTTGCTGGATGCTCCTTTTGATGATAATCTCTTTGGTGCTGCTGTGTTTGTTAGTTCAAGAAAAAGATAAAGTTTTGCAGGACCTTAAACATTCTTGTGTCCCCATATCCTTAAGTTCCAGAAGAACTGTTCTGCTAGGTCTGCTATTGTTCACAGGCAGCCTTGTTAGCCCACTAAAGGCAGGAAGGGTGGTAGGTGAGCTCCTTCTGCAAAGTCTTCTCGTGCTTCTGTGTCCCAGAAGTCTTTTTTGACAAGCCTGCTTCTCATTGACATTTTGCCCCCCCCCCCCCCCGGCCAGGTTCCCTTGCCCTTTAGGTGTCCCTCTTTCTTCCAAGCTGGCAACTAATCACCTCAAATTCTTGGGATGTCTTTCTGTTCCTGTGTTGCCGTGTTCTAGGTGTGGGATTTCCTGCCTTCAGGTGACTTATACGTCGGCTTCTATACAAATGCTTCAGTTTGGCTGCTGTAGTGTGTGTGGGACGTCACACATAGGGCCATAAACTAGGAGCCTTAAATGTGGTGTCTGCACTCACAATCCTCAGAAGTTTTCAGCCGCAGATGACATTCGCATCGTATGATCGCCTCTTCACAGACATCGCATCTTAAAGATAAGTAGCCCGTTGGGTTTCAAATTTTCTTATTTTTAACGATAGTTTTAGCTAACACTTGGTTGTTGTCGCCTTTAGCTGATGTCAGGAAAAAAGGGAAAGTGCCATTGCGGGCGCCAGATACTCCATCAGGATGCCCATGACAGGTGTATGTTTTGCCTAGGGCGGGAACACGATCACTCCTCCTATGCTATTTGTCAGTTGTTTGTGCCTAAGACCATGCGCAGCTGACTAGCAGCATTAAAGCTCTATCTTGAGAACCAACACCTCAAATGGTCAGCCCTTACGATGGATCCTGCATCGGAGGCCACACCTGAAAATTCGCGCAAGGAGGCCAAGGTTCCTAGGCATTCTTTGCCTGCCACTCCACTTCCCGACGTACCGGCAACTGCCGATCTAGGGGTTGAGGTGCGCTCGGAGGATCCGTCGACTGCAGCGAAGACCCTCGAGGAAGCCGTTTTGCAGCAGACGACCGCCACATCCTCTTAGCTTACTCAGACAGTGACGCCTGTCGACGGGGAACCAGATGCTCTTCATGTTTCACTGTTGCAGTCATTACATTTGGGTTATCCTGCTGGCAGGCTACCCTCAGTCGGCCTGAATTCCAAAGTCTAAGTCCGGCGTCGGTTGCTGTCGCCTCTTCCCTGATGTCAGTGCGCCAGAGATAAAAAAGATGTAGCCGACGCCATTTTCTTCCGTCTTTCTTGCCACGCAGTGCCCAAAGCAGAAGCAGCTCGCAAGTACCGGTCGGCCGACTCCTGAGATTTTCATGTTAAAATTTCAGATCCAAAGTCATCATTAAAAGCTAAGTACCCTGTTGGGGAAAACTTTTTTCTTGCTCCAGACCGATGTCAGAAAAAAATTAATAATTGTATTTCTTGTGGGAAGCAAATACCTCATAAGGATTTTCATTCTTACTGTATTCCTTGCCTAGGCCCTGACCACGACGTTGCTTGTTGTCGGTTTTGTGCTAGATTTAACCAGCGCACTATAAAGCGCCGGTACGATTTTGCATTTCTCTATTTTGGCAGAAGATTTAATTAC
Organism: Protopterus annectens; assembly: GCF_019279795.1. Lineage (NCBI taxonomy): Eukaryota > Metazoa > Chordata > Ceratodontiformes > Protopteridae > Protopterus > Protopterus annectens. Next base: position 309,023,563 of record NC_056737.1, read on the forward strand.
ACAATGCCATCGGATAACCAACTGATTACCGCAATTCACAAGAAACAGAAAAGGACAGGCATCCGAGGTCTAAAACCGATGAGGCTTCTTCTAAGCCAGTCGCTGGTTCGCCGGCTCTCGGTGAGGCGCTTTCACAGCCCCTGGTGCCTGTTACTTTGGACCCGCAGGCTGCTACAGACTCCCACATGGAGTCGCCTAGGCCGCTGGAAGCTCAAGGTATTGGACCTTCAGAAACTATTCCCTCAGATGGGTCCGGAGCCGGCTTCTGATGGTGTTTTCAGACCTACTCAGTTGTACATTAAAGCGACTCCAGCTACAAAGGCAAAGACTAAAGCATCTTTAAAGACAAATAAACAAGTACAACAGCCTCATGGTCGGGCCTCCACGTCCAAAAAACAGATGCTTAAAATGGCCGAAGACTTAATTACTTTGATCAGGGTTTCCCATCCCCCTCCTGATAAGAGGCCTAGGCAAGAGACAGAATATGAATCTTCAGATCAGGTTTCCATTTCTTCTGATTCCTCTTCTGATCAGGAATACTCTCTTCCTCCCTATGAGGATTCTGATGCTGAAGAATCTATCCCTTCAGCCTGTCCTCCTGAGCATTACTCTTTGGGGAAACCTTGCATACCATGAGGGAACATTTCCACTGGGAGAGCCAAGATTATTCTGAAGCTAAGAAAAGGCTCAGAGACTTCCTTTTACTCCCACAACGCAGGCCCCCTAGCTATTCCGCATGTGTTAGACATTGTAGATGATGTATTTTCAGAGTCCAGTCTGACCCCTAACTCCTTACCTCCAGCTCCTGTTAAGCCGGATGGGTACTACAGGGTGCCTGACTCTCATAAATTCCTTTTCAAAAACCCTGCTGCTGACCCAGAAACTATTTTCCAGGGTCCCAAAGGGGTCAAGGCATCCACTGCAAAAAACCCTACCCCCCCCCCCCGACAGGGATTCTAGGGCATTAGACAGATGGAGAAAAAAGATTTACACCTCTGCTACCTTGGCTATAAGGGCTTTAAATTGTCAGTTTCATATGCTCAAATATCAGCAATATATTATGTCATTGCTTAAACAGAAAATGTTGATAAATTCTGAAGGTGCAGAAAACAAAGAAATGCAGGATTTATTGCATGCAGCTGAGCAAGTTGGAAAGCATACTTCGCAATGTGGTTTTGATTCTTTGGAGGCCTCCTGCAGGACCGCTGTCACGGGTTCGGTCATTAGGAGGCATGCTTGGTTAAAGGAACAAAATCTACCAGATCATGTTAAAGCAAAATTATTAGATGCTCCATTACAGCATGATACTTTGTTTGGTGTTAAAGCAGAAGAGGTGTTGAAGAAAATGGAGGACAAAGCTAAATCAATGCAAACAGTCAAGGATTACTTACAAGTACAGCCTCCAAGATTTAGCAGACACTGGCCTGCAAAGAATTGGTCCTTTCCAGTGTCAGACAGACCACAAAGGGGCAGATACAGACGCCCAAGAGGCAGATCCCAGCCCCAAAGTTCATACAGCTCTAAACAATGGGGTGCTTCTACCTCCAAAAGTGGAGAAGACAAATCACAGCCTTACAGGAAACAGTCCCAATGACTTCCCCCCCCTGCCTGCGCCAAGCACTTATCTTCTGGCAGCACCTTTGGGGGGGAAACTAGCGCTTTTTTCTCAAAACTGGCGCATAATAACCTAGGACAAATAGGTCTTAGACATAGTGTCACAGGGCTACAAGTTACACTTTCATACCCTGCCAAGGGCAAATGGTTGGCCAGACCTACCAAGAAACCAATGGTCAGAGGCACAAAAACAAGTCTCATACCTCATGGACATGAGGGCTATTCAGCAAGTACCAGAACAAGAGCAGGGACAAGGACTTTATTCAAGACTGTTCTTGGTACCCAGAAAGGACAAAGCCTGGAGACCAATACTGGACCTATCTATTCTAAACACATATCTGGATATACCAAAATTCAAAATGTTGACCTTACAGCAGCTTCTGCCCATGCTGGGCAAGAAGGCTTGGCTTGTGACTTTAGACCTAAAAGAGGCATGCCTGTATGTCCCAATCAGACAAACATGCAGAAGATACCTCAGATTCAAAGCTGGCTCAATGCACTACCAATTCTCTGCACTGCCCTTTGGCTCATCTACTGCGCCCAGGGTCTTCACAAAGTGCCTGGCACCAGTAATTGCATTCTGCAGACAAAGTGGAATACAAATATATCCTTACTTGGACAACTGCCTCATACAAGCAGAGAACAAGGACATTCTACTACAACATCTGGTGTTTGTAAAGAGATTTCTACCATGCCTAGGGTACACAGTCAACGAACAGAAATCAAAACTAGTACCTTCTCAAGAGATAATATTCCTGGTTGCAAGCTTAAATACAACTCCCCAGATGGCTTATCTCATGCCAGACAAAGGCAACTGACTACCTATTTCAAATTGTTAGCAACAAATGCCCAGTTATCTGCAAGAAAAAATCTGCAGGCTTTGGGCTTCCTGGCATCCTGCATTCTACTAATTCCATATGTAAGACTGCATATGAGGAAACTTCTACGGTACCTAAAAAGTGTTTGGACACAGCATTGCCAGAGCCTGGAAACAACAATTACTCTCATTCCCTGCCTGCAACAGGAGTTTCGATGGTGGGCGATGGCCTGTCACCAGAACAAGGGACAGCCATTCACCTTACTCCCTGCCAGGCACACATTGACAGCGGATGCATCAGATTATGCCTGGGGGGCACACATGGCAGGAAGATGTATTCAAGGCACATGGTCCGCCAACCAAAAGCATCTACATATCAATCAGAAAGAGATGCTAGCTGTTCAGAATGCCCTGACAGCCCTCAAGGACCTACTTCATCCGGGACAACTACTGATAAAGACAGACAATACCATGGTCATGTGGTATATAAACAAGCAGGGAGGCACTCATTCTTACCCCCTCTGCAGATTAGCCATGACTTTGTGGGACACCGCATTGACTTACCAAGTACATCTGCAGGCACAATTCCTGCCAGGAAAGATAAATAGAAAGGTAAGATAAGGCAGGAAAGAGAAGGCAGGCGAACTACGCAGAAACCTCATGGATCCCCACGAGTGGAAATTGGATCCACAAGTCTTCAACATGATAACAAGGAAATGGGGATGCCCGGACATAGATCTCTTTGCCTCTCCTCACAACTGCCAACTAAAGAGATTCTGCACAAGGACTTATCACAGACAGGCATGGAAAGTGGATGCCCTATCTTTCAGCTGGAAAAACTTAACAGTATATGCCTTTCCTCCACTGCCTCTCCTCCCCAAGGTACTCCTAAAGGTCAGACAAGAGAAGCCAAAAATTATACTGATTGTCCCGGACTGGCCCCGCCAGTACTGGTAATCCAATCCTAAGGAACTTGTCTCAATGCCCAGCCTGGACCTTACCTCAAATACCTCACCTACTGTCCCAACAAAACAGTCAGATCCTGCACAGCCAACTCAAGACCTTAAATCTGGCAGCATGGCAAATAATGTAGTCATACAAAACACACCTCTCACTAAAGCGGTGATGGATGTCATTTTGGAGGCCTAGTACTAGAAAATCTTATGCTGGAAAATGGAAGAGATTCTGTGCCTGGAACCAGGCACAAGGAATTGACACAGCAGTACCAAATATTTCTCAGATTTTGCAATACTTAACTGAGATGCTGGACGAAGGCCTATCCTTTTCATCAATTAAAATTCATGCCTCTCCCATTTTGGCTCATTACAATACAGAACCACCAATCTTTATCCTTTGTTAAGGCAATACCTCAGAGGAGCCAAAAACTTAAGACCTCCAAGGAGACCACCAGTGCCTGCATGGGGCCTCAATTATGTTTTGGAAAAACTCACTCTGCCCCCTTTTGAGCCAGCCGCTATAGCTGATATAAAGTTTTTATCTTGGAAAACAGCTCTGCTCCTAGCAATAACCTCTGCAAGACTAGTCTCAGAGCTAGAGGCACTCATGGCTGTGGAACTTTTTATCATTTTTATCCAGACAGGGTTTCTCTGAGGCCAAACCCGACATTTGTGCCTAAGGTAGTGTCCAGTGTGGCCCTTAACCAAACTATTCATCTGCCTACTTTTTATCCAAACCCACAGAATAAGGGAGAGACAATTCTGCACTCTTTGGACGTACACAGACAGCTACGCTTCTACTTGAACAGAACCAAAGCTTTCAGAAAGACTGAGCAACTACTAGTGGCATATGCTGCAGGATCAGAAGGAAAGGCTATCTCAAAGCAGACTATTTCATAGTGGATAGGCCACTGCATTCATTTCTGCTATTCACAACATGGCAAGCCAGTGCCTAAGGGCATTAGACAACATTCAACCAGAGCAGCAGCCACTTCAGCAGCCTTCCTCAGAAGGAAAGGCTATCTCAAAGAAGACTATTTCATAGTGGATAGGCCACTGCATTCATTTCTGCTATTCACAACATGGCAAGCCAGTGCCTAAGGGCATTAGACAACATTCAACCAGAGCAGCAGCCACTTCAGCAGCCTTCCTCAGGGAAGTACCAACCAAAGACATTTTAGAGGCTGCTACCTGGAGTTCAGTGTACACCTTTACAAAGCACTATCCTTTACCACTCTACTCTAAATCCAGGGTAGGCTTTGCCACTGCAGTTCTGCAGGTCCTCATAACCGCTCCTAATGCTATTTAGCTCCAGCCTCCCAACCATAGCTTTGGGATTCAACCCAAGTGTAATGACTGCAACAGTGAAACACGAAGAACATAGTACAGTTGTGTACACTTACCATAAATGTAGATGTTCGAGTGTATTCACTGTTGCAGTCCAGGTTACCCACCCACCACCCCCCATCTCTTTTTGCTGGAACTTAGCTGCACTTCTCTGCTGTATGCAATCTATGTGGTGTATTTGCTTGTAGATGAAGGTATAATATACTTTGGTGCATTTGTTTTATTGGCATATTTTTAGCCTTCCCTTTTTGGGGCATCTGACATCTGGGGCAAGAAAAACTGAAGAAAATGGCGTTGGCTGCATCTTTTGTACCCCTGGCACACTGACATCAGGGAAGAGGTGACAGCAGCCGACGCCGGACCTAGACTTTGGAATTCAGGCCGACTGAGGGTAGCCTGCCAGCAGGATAACCCACCTGTAATGACTGCAACAGTGAATACACTCTAACATCTACATTTATGATAAGTGTACACAACTGTAGGTGTTCATCGTGCTATGCTGCTGCAGTCATCACACTTGGGTTATCCTGCCGTCAGGCAGTCCCGCAGTCGGCCTGAATTCCAAAGCCTTGGTCTGGCGTCGGTTGTCGTCGCTTCTTCCCTGACGTCAGTGCGGCAGGGGTATAAAATAGGCAGCCAACGCCATTTTCTTCATTCTTTCTTGCTGCGCGGTGCCCGAAGCAGAAGCAGTTCGCAAGTGCCGGTCGGCCAGCTCCTGAGATTTTCTAACAGAATTTCAGCCGAAGTCTTCTATAAAGCTAAGTGTCCCGTTGGGGAAACTTTTCTTGCCTCAGATTGATGTCAGACAAAGTTAATAATTATATTTCTTGTGGGAAGCAAATACCTCATAAGGATTTTCATTCTTATTGTATTCCTTGCCTAGGCCCAGACAACGACGTTTCTGGTTGTCGGTTTTGTGCTAGGTTCAATAAATGCACTATTAAGCGTCGGGCTGATACCGCCCGACATTATTTTGGCAGAAAATTCAACTACATTATGTCGTTGGAACCTCCGACAGCTGCTATGTTTAAAAAATGCAAGGACAAAGACCGGCAGCCTAGACCTAGACCAAGATACCGAGGTCTCGGTTAGGCCTGCCGCCAGATCTTCGGTATACAGTGAGGCGCCTACACAGCCCCTGACTACCACAGATTTAGAAAATACGACTACCTCTCGGTCAGAATCATCTGGGCCACTGGAGCCGGTTCCTCCTCCAACTCGCGGACGCCAGCCCTGGCGACGATCCGGAGACTATGGACAGGCCTTCGGTTTCAGAAGGCGTCTTTAAACCGACGACTCTCTCCATTAAGTCATACGCTAAGCTTCCAAAGGTTAAGAAACCGGGCCCACAGACTCTCACACAGGCCCCTATGCCTAAAAAACAGATGCTCAAAATGGCGGAGGACCTGATTACCCTTATCAGAGGTTCCCAGCCCCCTCCTGACAAAAGGCCTAGACTGGAGGAAGATTTACCTCCTTCTGACCAGGAATCCATTTCCTCAGCAGACTCTGAGGAACAGGATTACACCTTCCCTCTGTATGAAGACTCAGATGCTGAGAAGTCTTTTACCTCTGTTTCCCCCTCCTGAAGACTTCTCTTTTGGGGAAACCCTGCACACCATGAGAGAGCATTTCCACTGGGAAGGACAAGATTACTCTGACTCCAAGAAAAGACTCTGTGAGTTTCTTCTTCTACCTCAGCATAGACCCCTAGCCATTCCTCCTGTTTTAGACATTCTGGATGATGTCTACACTGAATCCAGTCTAAATCCAGATTCCTTACCTCCAGCACCACCTAAACTAGACAGATACTATCGAGTCCCTGACTCTCACAAGTTTTTATATAAAAGCCCTGCTGCAGACCCAGAAACCATTTCCCTGGGTCCCAAAGGGGTTATGGCCTCTACTGCTAAGAATCCACTACCTGCGGAAAGAGATTCCAGGGCATTAGAAAGATGGGGGAAAAAAGTGTATACCTGTGCCACTTTGGCCATGAGGGCATTAAACTGCCAATTCCACATGATTAAATACCAGCAGTACTTGCTTACTCATTTAAAACAGAAAATGATCCCTCAAACCAGATCAGCTAGATTTCAAAGGGATGCAAGATTTGTTGCATGTAGCAGAACAAGTGGGAAAACATACCTTGCAGTATGGTTTTGATTCTTTGGAGGCCTCATGTAGAGCAGCAGTCACAGGGTCTGTAATATGTAGACATGCTTGGCTAAAAGACCAGACCTTACCAGAACATGTCAAAGCAAAGTTACTGGATGCTCCACTGCAAAAGGATGCGTTATTTGGTGTCAAAGCAGAGGAAGTTTTAAAGAAGATGGAAGAAAAGGCAAAAATCAATGCAAACAGTTAGATTTTTTACAGGTACAACCTCCTCGCTTCAGCAGAAACTGGCCATCAAAAAATGGTCCTTTCCTGCTTCAGACAGACCCCAAAGGGGCAGGTACAGATGCCCTAGGGGCAGAGGCCAGGCACAAGGTACCTTTAGGCCTAGACAATGGCAAACTACAACTCAGAGGGGGAGACGACGGATCTCAACCCTTCAGAAAACAAACTCAGTGACTTTCCTCTTCGCCTGCCAAGCAAAATTGCCCAGGCAGCACCTCTAGGAGGAAAACTGGCTCTTTTCCTACTAAATTGGCACATCATAACAAAGGACAAATGGGTTCTGGATATTATTACCCGAGGCTACAGATTTCATTTTCACACTTTACCACGGATGAGAGGCATGCCAAATCTGCCAGCAAACCAATGGGCAGAGGCACAAAAGCAAATTTCAGCTCTCATGAACATGAAAGCAATTCAAAAGGTACCTGCAAAAGAGCAAGGTCAAGGATTTTACTCAAGACTGTTTCTAGTACCAAGAAAAGACAAAGCCTGGAGACCCATCTTAGACATTTCAATTCTAAACACGTACCTGGACATTCCCAAATTAAAAATGCTCACACTACAGCAGCTTCTTCCCATGCTGGGCAAGGAGTCTTGGCTGGTAATGTTGGACCTCCAAGAGGCATACCTGTATGTCCCTATCAGACAAGATTGCAGAAGATACCTCAGATTTTTGGCAGGCACAACGCATTATCAATTATCTGCATTGCCCTTTGGCTTATCTACTGCGCCCAGAGTATTCACGAAATGCCTGGCATCAGTAATTGCATACTGCAGACAGCGAGGAGTACAAATTTATCCATATCTGGACGACTGCCTGATCCAAGCGGACAGCAAAGACATCCTACTACAGCATCTGGCATTTGTAACAAAGTTGCCAAGTTGCCTAGGGTACACAGTAAACAAAAAGAAGTCAAAACTAATACCCTCACAAGAAATAATTTTCCTGGGTACCAGCTTAAATACAACGACCCAGATGGCTTACCTCACGCCAGACAAGCAAAAACAACTGGCTCAGTACTTCAAAAAGATGGCAACTTCTACCCAGCTCACTTCAAGGAAATTCCTGCAGGCATTGGGGTACATGGCATCCTGCATTCAACTAATTGCATATGCAAGGCTGCATATGAGAAAACTACAATGGTACCTAAAAAGTGTATGGTCCCAACACAGACACAGCCTCGAAGCAAGTATAACTCTCATTCCCTGCCTTCAAAAAGAGTTTCTATGGTGGGCTCAAGCATGCCAAGCAAACAAGGGCCTTCCTTTTGTTTCACCTCCAGCAAACCAAACCTTGACAACAGATTCATCAGACTACGCCTGGGGTGCACACATGGCAGGACAATGCATACAGGGCAAATGGTCTGCAAACCAAAGGCAACTACACATCAATCAAAAGGAGATGCTAACTGTAAAAAATGCACTAACAGCCTTCAAGGACCTCTTGTATCCAGGACAACTTCTAATAAGGATGGACAACACCACAGTTATGTGGTACATAAACAAACAAGGAGGAACGCACTCCTACCCACTATGCAGACAGGCAATGGACTTGTGGAACACAGCATTAACTTACCAAGTACATCTGCAAGCACAATTCCTGCCAGGAAAAGAAAACATTTTGGCAGACAAATTAAGCAGAAATTTGACAGATCCTCACAAGTGGAGACTACACCCACAAGTATTCTCAATGTTAACTCAAAGGTGGGGACCACTAGACATAGATCTGTTTGCCTCAACCAACAATTGCCAGCTACAAAAATTTTGCACAAGGACTTATCCTCTGGGCTGGAAAGTGGATGCCCTATCATTCAGTTGGACAGCATTGTCAGTCTACGCCTTCCCACCTCTGCCTCTACTGACCCAGGTATTACTGAAAGCCTGATCAGAGAGACCACAGATGATCCTCATTGCTCCAGACTGGCCACGTCAACACTGGTACCCACTACTACAAAACTTGACTCGCAGCCCTCCATGGATCTTACCTCACTTCCCTCTGCTGTTAACCCAACAAAACTCTCAGATCCTTCACAGTCAACTAAGGACCTTAAATCTAGTTGCATGGAAAATACCTTAAATTATCAAACAACACTTCTCTCAAAGGATGTCCATAATGTCATTTTGGAGGCCAGGAGGCCCAGCACCAGAAAAACTTACTCAGACAAATGGAAAATATTTTGTGTATGGAGCCAGGCCAGAAGCCTAAATCCTGGCATCCCAAATATTCCGCACATACTCCAATATCTAACTGAGATGCTACACAAAGGCCTTTCTTTCTCATCCATAAAGATCCATGCTTCAGCCATTTCAGCTCAATATGATACTGTTCCTCCCATTTTCTCTCATCCTTTGCTAAGGCAGTTTCTCAGAGGGGCAAAAAATATAACACCCCCCCAGAAAACCACCAACTCCAACTTGGGATCTAAATTTTTTTCTGGAAAAGTTAACACTTCCTCCTTTCGAACCAGCCTTTTCAGCAGAGCTTCAGTACTTGTCATGGAAGACAGCCCTGCTGCTGGCTATCACCTCAGCACGCAGAGTCTCAGAACTGCAAGCACTTATGGCAGTGGAACCTTTCATCATTTTCCATCAGGACAGAGTATCTTTAAGCACCAACCCTTCCTTCATGCCAAAGGTAGTATCCAGTGTGGCTCTCAATCAGACCATACACTTGCCCACCTTTTATCCAAACCCACAGAATAAAGGAGAAAGACTCCTTCACTCTTAGGACATTCACAGACAGTTACGTTACTATTTGGACAAGACAAAGGCCTTCAGAAAATCTGAACAACTCCTTGTATCCTATGCACCAGGCTCAGAAGGAAAGGCTATTTCAAAACAGACCATCTCCAAATGGATAGCACATTGCATCCGCTTTTGCTACTCACACTACGGGAAAACAGTGCCTGCTAGTATTAGGTCTCACTCTACCATGGCTACAGCAACCTCAGCAGCCTTCCTTCGAGGAGTCCCAACAAAGGACATTCTGGAGGCAGCTACCTGGAGTTCAGTGCACACCTTCACCAAGCATTACCACCTTCCTCTATACTCAAAAACCAGAGCTGGGTTTGCCACTGCAGTTCTGCAGGGCATCTAAGCTGCACCTAACCCAGTTTAGCACCTACCACCCAACCATAGCTTTGGGACTCTACCCAAGTGTGTTGACTGCAGCAGCATAGCACGATGAACATAGTACAGTTTTGTACCTACCATAAATGTAGATGTTCGAGTGGTTATGCTGCTGCAGTCCAGGTTACCCTCCCTCCATCCCCTCTACCTAACGAGGATTTTTTTATCCCTCCATGTACTTCAACCTTTGGGATGCATGTCTATGTGGTGTATTTGCTTACAACTAGTACCATTGTTTTGCACTAAGGTATGTTTTGCAAGCTTCTTATTTTGCCTTCTTAGTTTGGGGCACCTGACATCTGGGGCAAGAAAAACTAAAGAAAATGGCGTCGGCTGCCTCTTTTATACCCCTGCCGCACTGACGTCAGGGAAGAATTGATGACAACTGACGCCGGACCAAGGCTTTGGAATTCAGGCCGACTGCGGGACCGCCTGACGGCAGGATAACCCAAGTGTGATGACTGCAGCAGCATAACCACTCGAGCATCTACATTTATGGTAGGTACAAAACTGTACTTTTTTGGTGGTACCTCCGACAGTGATCCAGACCTCAGGTGTGCTAATTTCCAGAACAGACACCAGGCCTATCTCTACATCCTCTCCGTCCAAAAAGAAGAAGAAGGAAACTAAACATACCTCCACTTTTTCAGAAGTCGCACCGGATTGGCAGGCCTTCACTTCTTCTGTCATGCAGGCCTTCATGGCTCTTAGGCGTTCAGCCTCAGCCACCTCCACCCTGCCTCTTCTGAGCCCTAGGCCTGTCTCTGCCTCCTCCCTCCCATCCATGACCCCTCGGGTCAGGGCAGAAGAACATGACTCTTCTTTCTCGTCATCAGAGAAGTCCATTTCTTATGTTTCCCAGATTGCCTCCCCCCAGGAATATTACTCTCCAGATGAGGACTCTATGGAGGGGGACTCTCCCCCTGAGGACATTACCTTTGGTGAGAACATCACCAAGATGAAGGATTACATTAAATGGGATACTTCCCAAGTGACAGACATCCAAAAAAGTTACTTTGAACTGCAGCAAGTGGAATCACCCTTCCCTTCTGCAGTTCCCCCTGTTCAGCCTGCTTACTTGGATGCCTTCAACACGGCTTCTAAGGGCCCTGACTCCCAGCCTTCGGCCCCTAAGTATCCTGATCATTTCTATAAAGTACCAGAGGACCCCAAATTCTTAGTTAAGCCACTCTTGGCGGACCCAGCTGTTACTGCCACGACGGCAGATAAGCAATGTAGACTGCCGCCATCTGCCTCCCAGCTATCCACTGACAAATCCAAGTACATGGATAGGATGTGGAAGAAGCTGTACACGTCTTCTACTTTAGCTTTCAGAGCCATAAATTATCAGACCCACGTGACCAAGTGTGCATTAGACTTGGTTTCTCAAGCCTCCTCCATGCTGGCTTCCTTGCCTGACAGTCATCCAAATTTTCCCTGGCCCAACAGGTAGCCAGGCACTCCAGCTATGATGCTGCAGAAGCAGCCCCAAGCAGCCACAGGTCTGCAGCATCTGCTTCAGCCGTCAGGAGGCACTCATGGCTAAGACTCCAGAACCTCCCTGAAGACTTCAATGGCAAAATCGTGGACGCCCCTCTTGACCACAATGTGCTTTTCGGAAAACAATCCGCTGACCTTTTTAAAAATCTGCAAGAAAAAAGCAAAGAACTCCAGGACATTAAGCACCTGCTGGTGTCGCCCATACCAAAGTATTATACGAACTACCCTGGTAATGTCACCTTTGTAAGATGCACTCCACAGCCCTCCTCTTCCAGGTCCAGGAGAGGGGCTAGACCTACTACCTCCAGATCCTCTGCTCCACCACAGCAACCCAGAGAGCCCTTTCACGACAGAGGAGACCCCAGTAACGCGTAACTGCCTTACCCACCTCCCCCTCTCATCCCGTCTTTCCCACTGTCTTCCCCTTTGGCAATCCATCACTTTAGACCAGTGGGTCTTAAACATAATCCAAAAAGGATACTTCCTATCCTGGAGAGAGAAGACACCCAGAAGAGGCATCCCTTCCCTCCCCAAAAAACAGGCCCATCTCATGTCACAAGTTCTGGCAGATCTTCTAAAGCTAGGCGCCATAGAACCTGTTCCTCCAGGACAAGAAGGAAAAGGGTTTTACTCCTTTCTCTTCCTGGTCCCCAAAAAAGATGGCCCCTGGAGACCTATCTTAGATCTGTCCTTTCTTAACCTACATCTTCAGGTATGCTCTTTCAAAATTCTCTCTTCCCCCACCCTGCTGCCTCTCATTCCCACCAAGGCCTTCATGGTCACCATAGACCTAAAGGAAGCCTACCTGCACATACCCATCAGGAGTTCCCACAGACCATTCCTACGTATCTCTGGCCTTTCCTCTCATTTCCATTTTACTGCCTTGCCCTTTGTTTTATCCATGGCCCCCAGGCTCTTTACAAAATGCCTAGCCCCAGCCATTGACTTCTGCAGAACTCTGCATACAAATCTACCATTATCTGGATGACATCCTGATTCTGACAGAGTCCAGGGATGCTCTATTAAAGCATCTAAATTTTACCATGTCCCTTGTGCAGAACCTAGGATTCACCATCACCCTCTCCAAATCTCCTCTGATCCCAAGCCAGGACAAGATTTTCCTCGGCTGCAGAATCAAAACAGACTCAATGAAGGCCTGTCTACCTCAGGACGAGGTTCTGTCACTTCCAGGAAGCTCTACTATCCTGTAAGGTGACGGCAAGGCATTTATTTATTTATTTGACATTTGATGGCCAGGATAGTCTGACTGGGACAGAGCCCTTTTTCAGTGGAGGCCCGGGGAGAAAAGCTCTCTGTACAGTAGAAGAATACAAAAATAGTCGATTAAAAAATCTGCTATTTACACAATACATAGTAGAAGAATGCAAAAATAGTGGAACACAAATTTTGCTAAATACATGAATAGAGTAATGAATGTTAATTGCATTTAAATAAGGAAGTCAAGTGACAGATACAGTTAGATAGCAGCTTAATGTTGGAATGGAGTCAAAGCAACAGTTAGTGTAGAGGGGTGATTGAGTCGATAGGTTTATGGATTAGCAGTTGTGAGGGTCCTAGTATGAAACAGGTAGCCTGCGAAGAGTTGGGAAAGGTTATCTACTTACTGACAAGAGGTAGGTAGGGAGAGAGCAGGCCTTAAGGTATAAAGGTAGAGGGTGGGTGGAAGGAGGAGTGTGGGGAAGAGGGGGGTTGATAGGTAGTAGGGAGGGAGGATGAGATGGATAGTAGGATGATGAAGGGAGGGTGAGAGAGGTGTGAAGAGACTAAGATGTGTACTAAGCAATAAAACATGTTAACAAATAACTATCTTTCATAAATCCCCCCAGGCCGCTTAATGGGATTTTTACACACATTTAGTAAAGTGGTTCTATTATGAACCACTGATTTGAGCCCCAAGCAGTCTAAAGTCGGCTATGGCCAGAAATGCAGAGAAGGTCCCTATAGTTTGTATGAGAGATGTGGACGGTGTGGTCATCATTTCTTTTATTTTGCTCATAATTTAATCTCTGATGTGTTCACAAAATGTTGCTATAGATTGTGCAGGGCTGGGGACAATGTGCATATTATTTATTTAACTTTCCTCACAATCAGACCACAGAGGTGAACACAGAAAGTCATAGTTTGCATGGGGACTGGGGGACAGTGTAACAATTATTTATTTTCTCGCAATCAAACTTCAGCGATTTGCACAGAACATTGGTATAAACAACTGTGAATAAAGTGTGGTGATTTTATTGGAAGTGTTCGACTCTTGCTGGCTTGAGTTCTGTGGTTTTACTTACATTTTGGAGTCTTGTAAATATGTTACTGTAGCCATAGGTTCATAGGTTCATAGGTTCATAGGTTCGTACTAAGCTAACTGCCCTTGCAAGCCATTTTAAGCTTAGCCAAGTATCCCTTGTGAGACTCAAACCCTGCACCTTGTGTTTGGTAAGGCAAACACCTTAACCATTAGGCCACCCTCCCAACAATCCCTTTTGTTCTTTCACTTGCATGCCAGGATAACATCAGACTGGTACACTGAAGATGGTTTCCTTTAGATGACAGGGGTGAAGAAAGATGTGTATTTGTTTAACAGCAACAACTTGAAATATGTAATTGTTGCTTCTCTTGGGTTTAATGACAGCAACCATTCCCATGCTACCCATGGCAAGAATGCACAAGCGTAAGCTGCAGTGGTTCCTGAAGAGCACCCGGTCCTAGCACCTACATCCCCTAGAGCAGGCCATCCGCCTCATTTCCTGTCTGAAACAGGAAATCAACTGGTGGATCCGAGAAGTGAAATTTAACCCAGGGCTCCCACTACACCCCCCCCAACCCAAGTTATATATACAGATGCCTCAGATTCAGGTTGGTGAGCAACTCTGGTATATCTTACAAGATTCAAGAAAAATGGCATCCCTCTCTTCAGGCCAAACACATCAACATCAGGGAAATGACAGCAGCTTTCTTAGCTCTATAGACCTTCTCCTGCCTTATGGTTCCAGGGGTGCTCCAGATTGTCACCGAGAACACCACGGTCATGTGGTACCTCAACAAGCAAAGAGGAACAAAGGCCTGTCAGTTGTGCAGTCTATCCCTGCTGATATGGGACTTAGCCTCCTGGATCAACTTAGTCCTGCAGGTGGTCTACATCCCCTCACAGGACAACCACCAAGCAGATCTCTTGAGCAGGACCTCCTTGCCTCCGCACAAATGGATGCAGAACAGGGAGGTCTTCTTAGACATAGCTCACCGGTGGGGTGCTTCACAAATAGACCTGTTTCCCTCTCCCAGAACAGGCAACTACTGACCTTCTGCTCAAAAATCCTCTCCTCTCTAGCATGGATAGTGGATGCTTTCAGCATCTTTTGGGAGGGGAAGTTCCTTTATGCCCCCCCCCCCCCCATTCCCACTGATTCAGAAAGTCCTCCTGAAAATTCAGGACAAACCAAAAATCTTGTTTATTGACTCCCTACTGGCCAAGGCAGCACTGGTTCCCCCTACTTCACAAACTAGCCAAGGGCAATCACTTCAAGTTTCCCTACAAGGTGGACCTATTGTCACAAGGCAAAGGAACTCTCCTACACCCACAGGTACAGATGTCTCTGACTCTGTGGGTGATAAATTTTTGATCCCTTTCAGACACCACTACTTAGAGGGTATGCTTTCAGTCCTAAGGGAGGCAAAAAAACCTACCACCGGAAAGTCTTTCCTGGCTAAATGGCAAAGATTTGCAAAATGGTATCTTCAAAAGGGGAGGGACCCCAGCTCTGCTGAGGTGCCCCTGGTTCTAAATTACTTGTGTCAATTGATAAAAAGTGACCGACCGTATTCTTCTGTAAAAGTGCACCTCTCTGCCATATCAGCCTGCCTGCCCATGGAACCCCCCTTGCTGGCCAAGCTGTATGTAAAGCTCTTCCTTAAAGGGGTATTGCACATGAGACCACCTAGGAAACCTATCCCTCCGCCTTGGGACCTTAACTACATCTTAGAGAAATTTACACAACTTCCCTTTGAACCTGCTGGCCTTTCTCCTTGCAGATGTGTACATTGAAGACTGTTCTGCTGGTGGCTTTCACTTCAGCTAGGAGTGTCAGAATTGCAGACTTTAATGGCCTGTCCCCCCTACACCATTTTCCACAAAGACAGGGTGTCCTTGCGAACCAACCCCTCTTTTATGCCTGAAGTGGTCAATTATCTCTCTCTCTTTTAACCAATCCATTCATCTGCCCACCTTTTTTCCCTCACCCACTAATGAAGGGGAGAGGATACTGCACTCCCTGGATGTGCACAGACAACTTAGATTTTACCTGGACGAGACCAAGGACATCCGAAAGACTAATCAGCTTTTTGTCTCCTTTCACCCCAGAGCCCTGGGAAAGGCGGTCTCCAAGCAAGCCATTGCATGCTGGATCAGAAAAGCTATTTGCTTCTGCTACTCTCGCTATAGAAAGGAACCCCCCCAAGGGGAATCCAAGCCCACTGCACTAGAGCTGTGGCCACTTCAATGGCCTTCATGAAAGGACTAGACACAGGATCCATTTTGCAAGCAGCCACCTGGCCCACCATCCACACCTTCACCAAGCATTACAAATTGGACCAAGTTTCCAGAACTAGGACAGGATTTGTCAGGGCAATCCTGCAGCGGCTTGTAGAACCCTCTGCATCTACCACCAACCCATCATCCTCTTAAGCTATGGTATGCTTTCACACCTAGAAAACTGCAAAATAGGAATAGAATGACATAGAATAGTTGTGCAAAATCTTACCATAACCATAGATGTCCTTCTCTTCCATATTGCAGTATTCCTTCCCACCCACCAGTCCCCCCAGGTCTTGTACCTTTTTTGTACTACCTACATTTCAGTAGGTCTCCCAAGTCACGCACTTGTAAACAACTGGCATTTCTCCTGCTGGGCCTTATTCTCTGCCTGCTGGCCTTCAGGTTCTGAGGATTGTGCGTGGAAACATCAGATTTAAGGCCCCTAGTTTATGGCCCTACATGTGATGTCCCACTCACACTACAGCAGCCAAGCTAAAGCTTTTGTATGGAAGCCGACATACAAGTCGCCTGAGGGCATGAAATCCCACACCTAGAAT
Source organism: Protopterus annectens (assembly GCF_019279795.1). Taxonomy (NCBI): domain Eukaryota; kingdom Metazoa; phylum Chordata; order Ceratodontiformes; family Protopteridae; genus Protopterus; species Protopterus annectens. Next base: position 309,040,429 of record NC_056737.1, read on the forward strand.
ACTGCAACGTGGAAGAAGATATCTGTTGTTATAGTAAGATTTTACACAACTATCCTTTTTTGTCCATCATCTTCCAGGCTTACTTCATGGTGTAGAAATCTCTCCTTCCTTTTTCAGGGGTAACCTCAACAAGAGTAGCTTTTTCATTTCTCAGAGGTTTTTGGGTCCCTGCTGAACCAGGGAACTCTTCAACCTGTTCCTCCTTCCCAAGTGGGAAAGGGGTTTTACTCCAGAATGTTCCTGGTTTCTTGAAAGGAGGGCAGTTTGAGACCTATTCTGGATCTCTCCTTGCTCAACACCTTTCTCAAGGATGTTCATCGTGCATACAGCTGCAGTCATAACAGATGGGTTCTCCTGCCGTCAGGCGGGTCCTCGGTCGGCCGAATTCCAAAGTCTAGGTCCGGCGTTGGTTGTCGTTGCTTCTTCCCTGACGTCAGTGTGACAGGGGTATAAAGGAACCAGCCAACGCCATTTTCTTCAGTCTTTCTTGCCGCGCTTTACCTGAAGCAGAAGCAGTTCGCAAGTGCCGGTCCTGAAATTACGAAACTTTTGAAACCGAAGTCTTCTTGAAAACTAAGTACCCCGTTGGGGAAACTTTTCTTGCCTCAGACCGATGTCAGACAAAGTTAATAATTGTATTTCATGTGGGAAGCAAATACCACATAAGGATTTCCATTCCCTCTGTATACCATTGTTTAGGCCCAGACCACGACGTCTCGGTCTGTCGCTTTTGTGCTACATTCAACAAACGCACCATTAAGCGTTGGGCGGAGTTCGCCCAGCATTATTTTGGAAAAACATTTAACTATATTATGTCGTCGGATACTCCGACTCCAGTTTTGTCTAAAAAAACCGCAAAGATAAGGACCGACACCACGCCAAAGCCGACTACACGTGGTCCGGTTCTCAGCGAGGCGCCTACGCGGCCCCTGACTACCGACGACACTTCATTGGTGGTGTCTCCTGTGCCCGAGGTCGCAGGCTCCTCGGCCCACACCCCGACTACTGATACCGAAGCCACTCTTGGCGTTGAACCTCAAAATGTGGACAGGTCTACCCCACTTAAGGTGTCTTCAGACCTTCCTCTTATTTTTCCATCAAGGCTTTCACGAAGTCTAAAGCAGCCATGCATTCTAAGAGACAAGCTACACAGGGCCCATCTCCAGGCCCCATGCCTAAAAAACAGATGCTCAAAATGGCTGAGGATTTAATTACTCTTATCAGGGGTTCTCAACCCCCACCGGACAAAAGGCCCAGAGTGGAGGAAGAATCCCCCCCCCTCTGATCAGGGCTCCATTATTTCAGAGCACTCTGATGATCAGGAACATTCTTACTCCCCTTTTGAAGACTCTGATGCAGAGGAGTCAATTCCTTCTGTATCCCCCCCAGAGGGTTACTCATTTGGGGAAACTTTGCATACCTTAAGGGAACACTTCCACTGGGAAGGCCAAGATTATTCAGATTCCAAAAAAAGGCTTAGGGAATTTCTCTTGCCACCTCAGCACAGGCCTCTGACTATACCTCCTGTCTTGGACAGCCTAGATGATGTTTACTCGGAGGCCTGCCTTAACCCAGATTCCCTGCCTCCAGCCCCAGTCAAGCCTGACAGGTACTACAGGGTTCCTGACTCGCACCAATTTCTATACAAAAGCCATGCTGCTGACACAGAAACCATCTCACAGGGCCCCGAGGGAATTAAGGCCTCCACTGCTAAAAATCCATTACCTTCCGAGAGAGATTCCAGATCCTTAGAAAGGTGGGGTAAAAAGGTATATACCTCGGCTACCTTAACCATGAGGGCCTTAAACTGTCATTTCTATATGCTAAAATACCAACAGTTTTTGTTATCACAATTGAAAAGTAAAATGTCACAACCTGAAAAACCAGACTTGAAGGAGTTGCAGGATTTGATGCATAGTGCAGAACAAGTGGGTAAGCATACCTTACAATGTGGTTTTGATGCTCTAGAGGCCTCATGTAGAGCTGCTGTTACAGGATCAGTCATACGTAGACATGCCTGGCTCAAGGAGCAAACCTTGCCTGATCATGTCAAAGCTAAATTACTAGATGCCCCTGTACAAAAGGATGTATTATTTGGTGCTAATGCTGAGGAGGTATTAAGGAAAATGGTGGAAAAGGCTAAATCAATGCAAACTGTGAAAGATTTTCTACAGGTACAACCCTCACATTTTAGTAGAAATTGGCCTTCCAAAAATTGGTCTTTTTTCCAGCCACGGACAGACCCCAAAGAGGTAGATACAGGCGCCCGAGGGGCAGAGGACAATCCCAAGGATCGTTTAGAGACGGACAATGGCAAGCTCCTACACAAAGGTGGTGAGGATAACTCGCAATCATTCAGAAAGCAAGCCCAATGACTTTCCCCTTTGCATGCTAAGCAAGGCTCAAATGGCAGCCCCCTTAGGAGGAAAACTGGCATTATTTTCAAAAAATTGGCATATTGTCACAAAAGACAAACGGATCTTGGACATTATAAACAGAGGCTACAGATTCCATTTTCACACCCTTCCAAAAATGAGAGGTATGCCAAACCTGCCACACAATCAAAGGGCAGAGGCACAAAGGCAAATTACAGATCTCATAGACATGAAAGCTATTCAAGAGGTACCTATGCACGAACAAGGTCAAGGTTTTTATTCCAGACTATTCCTGGTACCAAGGAAGGGAAAAGATTGGAGACCTATTTTGGACCTATCCATCCTAAACACATTTCTGCTCGTACCAAAATTCAAGATGCTCACTCTACAGCAGCTTCTTCCCATGCTGGGCAAGGAGTCTTGGCTGGTAACATTGGACCTCAAGGAGGCATACCTGCATGTCCCAATCAGACAAAATTGCAGAAGATACCTCAGATTTCTTGCAGGTTCAACCCATTATCAATTCTCTGCATTGCCCTTTGGCTTATCTACTGCGCCCAGAGTATTCACGAAATGCCTGGCATCAGTAATTGCCTACTGCAGACTTCAAGGGATACAAATATACCCCTGTTTGGACGACTGCCTGATCCAAGCGGACAGCAAGCACATTCTTCTGAAACATCTGGCTTATGTAATAATGTTGTTGAACTCTCTGGGATACACAGTCAGCAAAAAGAAATCAAGGCTATTACCCTCTCAGAAGATAATTTTCCTGGGTGCCAACTTACACAAACACCCAGATTGCCTACCTCACGCCAGAGAAACAGGGGCAACTAACTCAATACTTCAGAGCACTAGCAAATTGCACCAGGCTGACTGCAAGGAAAATCCTGCAGGCTCTGGGATTCATGGCATCTTGCATCTTACTAATCCCATGTGCAAAGCTGCATATGAGGAAACTTCAATGGTACCTGAAAAACCTATGGTCTCGACACAGCCACAGTTTGGAAACAATAATACCATTAATTCCATGTTTACAAAAGGAATTTCTGTGTTGGGCTCAAGCATGCCAAACAAACACAGGTCTTCCATTCAGCAAGCCTCAAGCAAATCAAGTCATCACAACAGACGCCTCGGACTATGTCTGGGGGGCGCACATGACAGATCGGTGCATTCAGGGCAAATGGTCCCAAAAAGAAAAGCACCTTCACATCAATCAAAAGGAAATGCTAGCAGTAGTAAATGCTATTATAGCTTTCAAAGACCTTCTGCAACCAGGTCAACTATTGATAAGAACGGCCAACACCACAGTTATGTGGTACATAAACAAACTGGGAGGAACACATTCATACCCCCTATGCAGACTGGCCATGTCACTTTGGAACATGGCCATGGACTTACAAATCAAACTACAAGCACAGTACTTGCCAGGCAAGGAAAACACACTGGCAGACAACCTAAGCAGAAATATGACAGATCCACACGATTGGAAGTTGCATCCAAAAGTTTTTACAGAAATAATCCAAGCTTGGGGAAGGCCAGACATAGATCTCTTTGCCTCCCACAAAAATCACCAATTGACAAAATTCTGCTCAAGGATTTTCCATCCAAAGGCCTGGAGAGTGGACGCTCTCTCTTTCAGTTGGACATCAATGACAGTTTATGCCTTCCCACCTCTTCCTCTGCTGCCCAAAGTTCTATTGAAAACCAGAGCAGACAGACCAAAGATGATTCTTATTGCTCCAGACTGACCAAGACAACACTGGTACCCACTCCTGAGGAGCCTGACGCATTCCCCACCATGGACCCTGCCTCTAATGCCTCTTCTCCTGACTCAGCACAGCTTCTAAACTCTTCACAGCCAGCTAAAAACACTCAATCTAGCCGCATGGAAGATTCCTTAGCATCACAACAGACCCTACTCTCCACGGAGGTGCAGGATGTCATTTTGGAGGCCAGAAGGCAGTCAACTAGAAAAGCTTACTCCGCAAAATGGAAACGGTTTTGTGTCTGGAATGAGAAAAAGGGCCAGGATCCTGGAAAACTGAATTTACCTCAAATGCTACAGTATCTAGCTGAGCTGCTAAGCAGTGGACTTTCATTCTCCTCCATCAAAATCCATGCCTCAGCCATTTCTGCAGAATACAACACTGATCCACCCTTATTCTCTCACCCTCTCTTAAGACAGTTCCTCAGAGGTGCTAAGAATCTAAGACCCCCAAGGAAACGACCAATACCTGCTTGGGATCTCAATTTCATTCTGGAAAAACTGACCTTGCCTCCCTTTGAGCCAGCTGCCTCATCAGATTTGCAATATTTGTCCTGGAAAACAGCTTTCCTTCTGGCTATTACCTCAGCTCAGAGTTTCAGAACTACAAGCTCTCATGGCTGTGCAGCCTTTTATCATCTTCCATCAGGACAGAGTTTCCTTACGAACCAACCTGTCCTTTATGCCTAAAGTGGTATCCAGGGTAGCTTTGAATCAGGCCATACACTTACCTACCTTTTATCCTAATCCTCAAAACAAAGGGGAGAGATTACTACATTCCTTGGACATCCACAGACAACTGCTTTATTATTTGGGCAGAACAAAGCCTTTCAGAAAATCAGAACAGCTCTTTGTGTGTCCTATGCTGTAGGAGCTCAAGGAAAGCCAATTTCCAAACAGTCAATCTCGAAATGGATAGCCCACTGCATACGCTTTTGCTATTCTTTTCATGGCAAAACTGTACCTACAGGCATCAGATCTCACTCCACAAGGGCCACAGCTACCTCTGCAGCTTTCCTCAGAGGAGTTCCTACCAAAGATATTTTGGAAGCAGCCACTTGGGAGTTCTGTGCATACCTTCTCCAAGCACTACCACCTACCATTATACTCCAAAACTAGAGCAGGCTTTGCCACTGCAGTCTTGCAGGGCATCCTGGCTCCTTCTAGATCCACCTAGTGCCTACCACCCCTTTCTTAGCTTTGGGATTCTACCCATCTGTTATGACTGCAGCTGTATGCACGATGAACATAGTACAGTTTTGTACCTACCATAAATGTAGATGTTCGAGTGCTAATACAGCTGCAGTCCAGGTTTCCCTCCCTCCTTCCCCTCTTGGGACAGGCCTATTGGCTAACACCTCCTCATGCAACCTGATTGGGGTATTCATTTATGGTGTATTTGCTTGCAACTACTGTATTTTGATTATATTGCATTGCTTTATTACACAAATTTATGTATTGCCTTCCTTCTGGGGGCACCTGACATCTGGGGCAAGAAAAACTGAAGAAAATGGCGTCTGCTGGTTCCTTTATACCCCTGTCGCACTGACGTCAGGGAAGAAGCGACGACAACCGACGCCGGACCTAGACTTTGGAATTCGACCGACCGAGGACCCGCCTGACGGCAGGAGAACACATCTGTTATGACTGCAGCTGTATTAGCACTCGAACATCTACATTTATGGTAGGTACAAAACTGTACTTTCCTTCTTTTTGGATGCTTTGTGTGAACCCTATTTCCTTTGTTGCTGCCTCCGGCTTTTCTGGTGTCCTTGGATCTGAAGGATGCTTACCTCCATATTCCTGTTCACCCTCTTTTCATGAAGATTTTCCATTTCTTTCTTCCTCTCATTTTTATTTCTCTGCTTTGCTCTTTGACATCTCTTCTGCCCCAAGGGTATTCCCAAAATTCCTAGCTCCTGTGATTGCCTTTTATAGGCTCCAAGGCATTCAGATTTTGCCTTCTTTAGGTGACTTGTTGGTTCAGGCCCCTTCTTCCAGTTGCCTGTTATAGGCTTTTGAGTTCACCTTATCTGTCCTTCAAAGTCTTTCCTGACTTCCCACTTTGGATCCCGTGTATCTGGACTGCAGGATTCAGACAGTTCCATTGTTGGCCTCTCTTCCACCTTCCAGTAGTTTTGTCCTTGACGAGCTTTCTTTCAGTCTATTCTTCCTTTGCCTGTCATTCCAGCCAGAGAGTTTTTTTTTCTGGCCCTAAGATTCATGGCTTCTACTCCAGTGCTCTCTCTTACCAGACTGCATATGTGGGCACTTCAGTGGTACCTTGAGTCAGTCTCACTTTAGCATTGCTGTCATCTTGATTTCATAGTGCCTGTCCTTCCTTGTCTCAAGCAGGAATTCGAGTGGAGGATTAAGCAACTTGCCCATAAACCCAGGCCTCCCCTTTCATCCTCCAGTTCCTTCACTGATGCCTCAGACCTGAGGTTGGGGGGCTTTCTGTTTTCACCTGAAGGTTCGTCTGTGGGCCCCCCACCAGAAGTCATACCATATAAAAATCAGAGATGAGAGCTCTGATTCTAACCCTTCAAGTTTTAAACTCTATGTTCTGCCCAGGCCTCTTGAAGGTTTACAAGTGTAACACCACAGTGATGTGGTATGTCAACAAACAGGAGCCCACAAAATCTTACCTTCTTTGCAGGCTGGCACTTCAAGCTTGGGATCTGTCTATCAGTTATCAGTAAACTCTTCAGGCAGTGTGTGTTCCTTTGAGCTGGTCCAAAACACAGGCTCACAAATAGATACTTCACAGAGACTTGTTTCTGGATGTTGTCCATTGGTGGTGTATTCTTGGGTAGATTTTTTGCTTCCCTTCTGAATAGATCGCTCCCTCTCTTCTGTTGCAGAGTGTGATGTCATATTGTGTGGATGAAGGACCCTTTCTTTTGGAATAGGATGTTTTTCTGTGCCTTCCCTCCCCTTTCTAGAATCTTGCTGAAGATTCAGCGGGACTCCCAAAAACATCTTGCTAGTTACTCCCTTTTGGCCAGGGATGGCACTGGTTCCCCCTCTTAATGCATATGCATCTGGCCAGGAGCAATCTCAAGTTACCTCACTGGTTAGACTTCCTCACTCAGGACAAGGGGTTGCTCATCCATCCTCACTTGTCCACTCTTCAACTGACAGTGTGGGTGATAAAATTTTGATCCCATTTAGGCCCCTTTATTCTGAGGAAGTGCTCAGGGTTTTTACAGGAGGCAAGAAAACCTGCATCCAGAACAAGAACATCTGCATCCAAAAGTCTCATGTCTAAATGGAAAAGAGTTTCTCTCTGGTGACATGATCATAACCAGGAATCATTTTTAGTGGGAGGTTCATCTGGTTTTCTCCTATTTGTGTGAGTTGCTCCAGTTTATCTGGGTCTTTTCTTCTGCAGAGGCCCACTTGTCAGCTGTTTCTGTGTCTGCCATCAAATCCTTCTTTGGCTTGTTGTTTCAAAGTCAAACAGTTTCTTAAAGGCATTCTGCATCTTAGGCCCCCCAAGGAAGCCTATTCCTCCTCCTTGGAACTTTAATGTTTTGAAAAACTTGACCCAGGCCCCTTTTGAATCTGCAGTTTCAGCTTCTCTCTCTCTCTGCAACACTGTACCTAGAAGACTGTCTTATTGCTTGCTGCTACTTCTGCTTATTGGGTTTCTGAGCTTCAGGTCCTTATGGCCATTCCTCCTTTTTTTTGTTTTTTCACAGGCACAGAGGGTATCCCTTCATACTAATCTTCCTTTTATACCTTAGGCTGTTACTGAGTTGCCCTTGAATTAGACAGAACTCCCTTCCTTTCTTCTCCTCCTCCTCTGTCTTCTAGTGAGAGGGTCCTGCATGCTTTGGATTTGCACCGACAGGTCAGGTATTTGGATAAAATTAAGGCCATTTGTAATCCTGACTAGCTTTGTTTCTTTTCATCCCAGGACATTGGGTTTGGTTGTTTTAAGCAAACTGTCTCCTTCTGGATATCTAAGGCCATTTCCTTTTGTTGTTGTTTTCATGCAAGTGTCTTGTCTACTTCTATGAGAGCTCATTCCGCTAGGGCTGTTGCCTCTTCTGGTGCTTTCTTCAAGGGTTTGGACAACAATTCCATCCTTGAAGCTGCTGCTTGGTTTTCATTGTAATCTCTTCTCCATTCCTGCTATACTGCTAGCCATTCTAACTGACCCCCCCCCCCCCAAACTCTGTTGCTCAGCCATTCTGGTCTGTCTATGTACCCTCAGTTACATTAACCATTCTTTTTGCACTCTGACACCTCAACCCAATCTCTCTCGTACTCAAAAACTGTGTTGTATCACAGCCTCTTGATGTCTCTGTCATACTCATCTCTCCATTCTCCCCCTTTTTATTTCTAGGTTGCAAGCCGTGCTATAAAGACCCAGAAAAGATTGTGTGATATAACTCTGCCCAGCACCATGTATTACATCTTCTCTCAAAAAAAGAGCACTATTGCTATGCCGAAAAGCCTAATTACTTTGATGCATGTCAAATTAAGTAATCTTGTATTGTAATACAAGTCATTGTGTAAGGCTACCGGCACACCACTGAATCCAGACTTCTGCTTCAACCCTCCTGTTTTATTTTCTGCTCCTATGCAGTCCTTTTTGTTATTCCCTTCTCCTAATTTCTTTAACTTTATTCTACTCTACTGGCCTATTGTATAGCTTACCCTATGAAGTAACTCTCCCGTCTACTGACCTTAGCCCTGTGTTTGCTATTTAATACTTAACTGCACAAGACTTTTTGGCTTTTGTACTTTTCACTCCTTTCCCTCTAATTTTTCAGACTTTTAAACTCACGTTTTCTCAAGTTTCACTTGTTTTTCTTCTTGTTTCTTCTAGCCAGCTGCGATCTGGTCCAGCTTGCTCCATGAGCCCTCGCTATGCTTGACCTCACTCTGCTCCCCTACATTACCCCCATTCCCACCCATCCCCACTTTCATTTGATTTATACCATATACCCATTGACCACTCCCCCTCCCAACTTCCTCCAACATACTTCAATCAACAATCACTTCCTCTGTACTTCTAACAGCCCAGTCCACTCAAGACTGTATTTCATAACCCCCACCATTAGTCTTACTTACCATAGAACCTACTCAAACCCATAGCCTTTGTGACACTATGTTTGCCTTAAAGGCACATTTCTCCAGCAGCTTACTTCTTATTATCTTACCCACCTTCATCCTCTTCCTTACCCACACTGCCACCTCTTATCACTGCATCCTCCCACCCAGAATTTGTACACCTACTTCCTCCTACCCCCCATCCACTCTCTCTGCAACCCACTCCTTCCCTGTAGCCCCATCCCTATTTCATCATTCTAACAATACCGTGCACAAAGTGAGGATATTCTCCTGGCCTACATTTCTTCTCAAAATGATAACAAAAAGCTATCACCAACATAATCGCCTTACTTGTCTCAGGCTACTTATCTTGAATCTATTATCATGTGACTTACAGCCAAACCCAGTGCCTAATTCTAGCTCCTCTCTCCCCTCACAGCCCCAATTCTCTACCCGTTATTCTTCTTAGACTCACACAAGTTCAGCCACCAAAAATCTATCTGTTCCATCTATGAGCATTCAAAGTATCATGAACAAAATCTCCTCTTTCCATACCTGGATCTCTTTACACACCCCTGACATTTTTTGCCTTTCTGAAACTTGGCTTAAACCTCATATGTTTGACATCAAAATACTTCCGGCAAGTTATAACATCCTCTGCTTTGATCATCTTAAGAAAGGTGGAGATCTTGCTACTCCTACTTTAGCCAGCTCCCTCTTCAACCTCTGTCGGTGTCTTCCTCTGACTTCCATCCAGCTGAAATTGTCATTGCTAATTGTCAATTAAACAATCAAAAAAAAAATTATGTATTGTCTCCATATTCATTCCTCCAGGCAACAGCATCCTTACCCTTGAGCTTTTTCTCTCTCGGATTTAGAAACTATATCTTATGAAATCATTATCTTAGGTGACGTTAACATCAACTGGAATGCCCTTGACACTTGATTCCCCTAGCACCTCCATTAACCTGTTTGGGTTCTCCCAACTAATCTCCACCCCTACTCGCCTTAAATGTACCCGTTATGGCTCCACTCTAGACTGGGTACTCACCAGTAATCCTAATCTCTATTACACCCTCTCCACTCTACCTGATACCTTAAGTGATCATCATCCCACATACATACTTAGACACTCTCCTCAGCTATGTAAACTGCAGTACAAGGAGTACCGCAACATCTCTAATTTTAATCCAGTAATTTTCAACCACCAGTTGTCTTCAATTAACTGATCCTTCCTCCACAATCTCCACCTAGAGGTAGCTGTCCTGGGTTTCAACATCTTTGTAAACACACTGAACTCCCTGGCCCCATCAGGAAACTAAGCACAAAAACATTTTGCCCCCTGGCTAACACATGCCACTCAAACCCTCATGAATACGAGAGACAGAGTGTGGAAAAAAATGGAAAAGATCCAAATCCTTCATTGACCTTCAAACCTATAGAGAGCTCCGTAACTTAACCAACCAGAAAAAAGGTAACCCTGGACAAACAAAACTTCTTCCATAAACCACTCAACAACCCCCACTCTAACCCACAAAAATTCTGGCACTTAGTTAATAAGCTGCTACATCCAGGGAGCCCATCATTCCCAAACCTCTGCCAGCGACACTGCTACCTTTCTAAATACCTTCTTCATTGATACTATCTACAACCTTACGAAGAATTACAGTGTTACCCATTCCGCATCCTGTGCACCTACTCTATCTTCCATATTTTCTCTCAAACCCATACCTACAGCCTATATTAAATATCTTCTGAGTAAACTTAAAACTTGCTCTCCTTCAGTTGATAATCTACCTCCACAGTTCTTAAAAATTGCTGCCTACTGTTTTGCTTTCCCTGTCTCCATATTGCTCAATAAATCCATTAAGTAAGACACTGTGCCTAACATATGGAAAGAATTCTACGTCATTCCCTTGCATAAAGGTGGTACTGAACTGACTCCTCTAACTTCAGATCAATAGTCATCTTATCTCCCGGCTAAAATTCTAGAAAAAATGTATTCACAAACAGCTTCTTGATCACCTTCTACAAGAAAATCTCTCAACCACACAAGATGGATTTCACCCAAAACATAGTACTGCTACTGCTCTGACATCCTTCATTGATACTATTGCAAATTCTCATGACAACAATAAGTCTCCTGCTTGTTTCTTATTTTCTCTAAAGCCTTTGATACTGTATCCCATAGATTACTTTTATCCAATCTAACTACACTAAACCACTCCCACTCTGTGCTGTCTTGGTTCTTAAGTTACCTGTCCAGTAGATTCCAGGCAGTGAAATGGCAACTCAATTTCTCTCCCTTCCTCCCTGTTCGAACAGGCGTACCCCAAGGTTCCATCCTAGGTCCCCTACTTTTTAACATCTTTATCAATGATCTCCACTCTTCTTGCCCACTTGTCTACCTTTGTCCAGCATGCTGATGACTCTACAGTCATCTCCTGCTCTGACAGCATCACTTACCTCTATACACTCAACCGAGTGTCCCTTCACGCAGTCGAAAGATGGCTTACTTCCATCCAGTTGTTACTTAACCCAAAGAAAACCAAACTTCTGCTATTCCACCCTACAGTTCTCAAACATCACAAAGCCACCTTTACTGTCTCCTCCCTCAGCAACACAACCATCTCCACTGAACCTCACACTAAACGTCTAGGTGTTCTTATTGACAACCAACTAAAGTTCAATCTCCACACTCAGCAGTGCATTAAAATTGCACATCAAAAGCTAGGTCTGCTATCCAGGCATAAAAAATTCCTCACAAATACTTTGAGTCTCCCTTGCACAAGCTTTCCTACTTCCCACACATTTCTGTGCAACCCCCATACTTACAAAACTCCAAACTTGAACTCACCTATAATAAAATTGCAAGATTCACCTCCAACCATCCTTATTGTATCCACCACTGCATTGCTCTTAAAAGCCTACACTGGCTGGAATTTCATCACCAAATTCTACTACTCCCAGCTTTTCATAGCACACTGTACCCGCTCTCTACTCTAATCCAACCTTGCACTCCTAACCATGTTCTTTGTAGATGTTCATGTTTCACTGTTGCAGTCCTTACATTTGGGTAATCTGCTTGCAGGTTGCACTCAGTCGGCGTGATTAACAAAGTCTTGGGTCCTGCGTCGGTTGCTGTCCCTTCTTCCATGACGTCAGGTTGTCAGGGGTATATAACATGCAGCCGACGCCATTACATCAGTCTTTCTTGCCGTGCGGTGCCCGAAGCAAAAGCAGTTTGCAAGTGCCAGTCGGCAGACTCCTGAAATTTTAATTTTCAAGTTTCAGAACCGAAGTCTTCCACTAAAAGCTAAGTACCCTGTTGGGGAAACTTTTTCTTGCTCCTTTCCGGTGTCAGTAAAAGTTAATAATTGCATTACTTGTGGAAAGCAAATACCTCGTAAAGATTTTCACTCGTACTGTATTCTTTGCCTAGGCCCTGACCACGACGTACCTTGCTGTCGGTTTTGTGCTTTATTTAATCAGCGCACTATCCGTCGTCTGTATATTTTTGCCTCTAAATATTTCGGTTCTCGGTTTAATTATCCAGAAATGTCATTGGTTAGCCATCCGACTACCGGGATTCCGAAAAAACACAGAGATAAGGACAGAGACAGGCCGCCGAGGTCCAAAACTGCCGACGCTTCTCCTAAGCCAGTCGCCAGTTCTCCGGTACTCAGTGAGGAGCTTTCTCAGCCCCTGATACCCGCTACTTCTAATTCGCAGGCCTCTACTGAGACCCATTTGGAGTCCGGTATGCCGCGAGATACTTCATCTCTGGATCCCGCGGATGTCTCTACCTTGGATGGGTCCGGAGCCGCTGTGCAGGCACCAGCTTCTGAGGGTGTATTCAGGCCTATGGACTTGCATATTAAATCGATGCCTCCTTCGTTACTAAGGCCTAATTCTCGATCCATGTCTAAAAAAACGACGCCCTGGCCACATGCTCAGGCCTCTATGCCTAAAAAACAAATGATAAAAATGGCTGAAGGATCTGATGACTCTAATCAGGGGTAGCCAACCCCACCCCTGAGGCCTAGGGCTGAGCTTGACTATGAATCTTCTGATCAGGATTTTGTTTTTTCTGACTCTTCTGATGACCTGGATTTGTCCTTACCTACTTATGAGGATTCTGATGCAGAGGACTCCATTCCCTCTGCTTCCCCTCCTGAGGATTTTTCTTTTGGGGAAACCTTACATACTCTAAGGGAGCATTTTTACTGGGGAAAGCCAGGAATTTTCTGATTCAAAAAAGAGGCTTAGGGATTTCCTTCTCCTACCTCAGCATAGGCCTTTGGCTATTCCTCCTGTACTAGACATTGTTGATACTTTCTCGGAATCCAGTTTGGCCCCCTGATTCCCTGCCTCCTGCTCCCAATAAACCTGACAAGAGACTACAGGGTCCCTGAGTCCTACAAGTTCCTTTTCAAAAATCCTATTGCAGATCCAGAGACTGTTTCACAGGGGCCCATTGGCATTAAGGCTTCTACTGCTAAAAATCCTTCCCCTTCTGATAGAGACTCCAGGGCGCTGGATAGATGGGGTAAAAAGGTTTATACTTCAGCAACCTTGGCAATTAGAGCTTTAAACTGCCAATTTCATATGTTAAAATATAAGCAACATGTTATTGGACTGCTTAAACAGAAAATGATGTTGATTCCTGACTGTGTGGAAAATAGATTTACAGGATTTAATGCATTCTGCTGAACAAGTTGGAAAACATACTTTGCAGTGTGGTTTTGATTCTTTAGAGGCCTCTTGCAGGGCTGCCGTTACTGGGTCTGTGTTTAGAAGGCATGCTTGGCTTAAGGGGCATTCTTTGCCCGATCATTTTAAAGCTAAATTGTTGGATGCTCCTTTAAATCTGGACCGCCTGTTTGGCAACAAGGCTGAAGAAGTTCTTAAAAAGATGGAAGATGAAGTTAAATTTATGCAAACTGTTAAAGATTTTTTACAAGTTCAGCCTCCTAGATTTAGTAGGCATTGGCCTTCTAAGAATTGGACCTTTCTAGCCCCTTCCAGGTCTTCTCAAGCCAAACCCAGACACAGCAAAACCCCCAGGTTTCAGTCCCAGGGGACTCACAGAACTGAGCAGTGGGGGGCCTCCACTTCCAAGTCTGGGAATCACAAGACACCCTCCTATGGTAAACTGTCTCAGTGACTTACTTTTAAAATTTCCAAGCACTTATCTTCTGACTGCCCCTTTGGGGGGAAAGATTGCTCTTCATGCAAAGAACTGGGACCTCATTACCCAGGACAAATGGGTTTTAAATATAGTGTCCCAGGGATACAGATTTCACTTCCACATGTTGCCAATGCCAAGTGGGTGGCCGGCCGTACCCCCAAATCAATGGGCAGAGGCTCAAAAACAAGTACTTTCTCTCTTGAGCATGGGGGCTATTCAGCTGGTAGCAGAAGAGGAAAAGGGGCAAGGTTTCTACTCCAGACTTTTCCTGGTACCCAAAAAAGACAAATCATGGCGTCCAATCTTGGACCTGTCTACTCTAAACACCTTTTCTGGCGATTCCAAAATTCAAGATGCTGACTCTTCACCAAATGTTAAGTTGTCAATCTCGCCTTCATTCTTGCTGGATGGGTTCGGAGCCGATCCTCGGCTCCGACTCTGCCACTTACTAAAGCTTGAGAGCTAATTTTACCGGCTCGAGGCAACCCTATATCCCACGATGCAAGGCGATTACTACCCAGATCTCATTTGCCGTTTTCGCTTGCGAGGTGCTTTTTCTACCGGCTCCTGGTAAGTTCTTCAAATTTAGACGTTTAGTCTTACCCCTTTAGTTTGTCACCTTTGTTGTTGTGTAAACTCTTAACGATTAATTTAACCCTATTCCCGTTAGTGTTCTCTATTTTTCTAGTTATTTATCCCTTCCCCTAAGTTGGGCCTTAAGCCTCCCCCTTTCCTAATTTTTTCTGTCAGGGATTCTGTGTGGTGTTTGAGTGTGTTTGTATCCCTGTTTAAATTTTTTATTATTGGATTGGGTGTTTATTGCATGTGTGTCTGTGTTTTTTGTTACTTAGTGTTTCCTCGACACAGCTATGTCGAAGGACACAAAGGTCTCAGGCTTCAAGAAGTGTTACTCGTGCTGTCAGAAGATGTCTCTGACAGACGGTCACACTTCTTGTGTTTACTGCCTGGGACCTCTGCACCTGCAGGACTCTTGTGCTATCTGTCATGCCTTCAGCCCAAGAGTCCTGCAGGAGCACAGAAATAAATTAATACTGAGGGGCTTATTAAAGCCTGAGAGCTCCCCGACTAAGTCGGCTCCGGGGAAGCCCTCGAGACCAGTTAAGCCTTCGGCTTCAAGTCCTAAGCCATCGGCTACTGGTTCTCCTTCAGTGTCAAGATCGGCTCCGGCCGGAGCCGATCCTTCTATATTACAAGTTACAGTATCGGCTCCATCCGGCGCCGATGCTGCTAAATCTGGGCACTCAGTGTCGGCTCCGGCTGGAGCCGACGTATCCTCGGCTCCTTTGGCTCCACCTATCTCAAAAAAGAGATCACGATCCCTTTTGTTGGAGTCGATACGTTCTGCTCCGAGATCACCCCTGCTCTCGGAGCGGAGCCATCGGAGCCATTCTTCTCAGTCGTCCAGGCTGTCTGATCACGACCTTGAGAGAGTGGTGAGTAGACTTTTAAAGTCTCAGGCATTGGCCCAAATGCTCCATAGCCCGTCTCAACAGACGGTAGCTATCACACATCCACCTAACATTCCTCCTTCGACTCTTACAGAGCTCGGAGCCGGAGCTCCTCGGAGCCATGACTGTTGTGACTTCAGAGCCGATACCCCCCCCCCTTTGGCTCCGTCATCCTCTGCTCCGATTTCCTCCTTGAGGCCTTCATTGGAGGGATCCGGGCGTCTGGTCTCTCTCTTCGGCTCAGAGGGGGCGAGTGGCATCGGACCCTTGTCCGACCCCGTTCTCCCTCTCGGAGCTTCGGCGCTGGTGAGCTCAGCCCTGACATCGGCCTCGGAGCCGTCCCTGTCGGTGCGGCCTGGAGTTCCTATCTCTTCGGAGCGGGAGCCTTCTGGCCTTTCTGATGGGGGAGCCT
Organism: Protopterus annectens; assembly: GCF_019279795.1. Lineage (NCBI taxonomy): Eukaryota > Metazoa > Chordata > Ceratodontiformes > Protopteridae > Protopterus > Protopterus annectens. The sequence goes on from NC_056737.1 coordinate 309,056,708, forward strand.
TTGAGGTGATGAGGAGTGTACTAGCCCCAGGGTGTAGTCAACGGTCAGTTCCATCAGCTCCTCCCACTACAGTGCCTGCTGACGTCTCTTCCCACTCTCTTGCTCCTGGACCCAGAGATCCAACATCTCAGGTTTCCCCATTGGGAATATCTTCCTCTTCCGAGGCTTCTCCTGACCCGTCAGGTGAACCTCCGCATAAGAGGACATGTAAGAGGAAACATCTAGACTCCCCCGAGTCTATTACATCCGATACTGACTTGGATGAGTCGGAGGGATCTCCAAGGTCCCCCTCTGAGGATGTCTCTTTCTCAGACATCCTTGAACTCCTTAAGCAGAGGGGGAACTGGCCTTCCCTTAATCCTTCCGAGGATGAGTCAGTATACCTGGAGGCGTTCGGGTCTCGACCCTCCACCTCCTGGGTGTCTCCGCCTTTTGACCCTCTTATGGACGTGGTGGCTCGCAAGGCGTGGATGGCCCCGGATTCGGTGGAACCCATTCCTTGGAGGCCTTCTAAATTCATTCCGGCCCCACCTGATAGGCAATATTTGACAAAAGGTGTCCCGGTTGATGCCATGGTGGTGGCTGCTGCCACCAAGAAGGAGCTAGCTGATCCTTCAGTACCTGTCCATCCTCCTAACAAGGATTCTAGGACTATGGATAGGTACGGCAAGCGGATTTTTTCTTCAGCGACCTTTGCCATGCAATCGCTGAACTACTTGTCACTTCACCCGCCTTCAAAGAGATGTTCTTAAAGAGTTGGGAGAAGTTTTACAGGATCCGTCAGCTGCTGGGTCCCAGGACAAAATTAACTCACAGCTAGGAATCCTAAACTCAATTGTTAACTCCTCCATGCGGCTCATTTCATATGCAGCCGATGGAGCAGTAGACGCAGGCACAGGAGTGGCTTTAAGGCGTCAATCCTGGATGCGGCTTTGTAATTTTGCAGATCCCTTCAAGGCGTCCTTCACAAACTCTCCCTTTGATGGCTCGACTTTGTTCGGACCTCATCTGAAAGACACCTTGACTAGATGCAAACAAGATGGCAAGACTCTTTCTGTCGTAGGAGTCCGTTTCTCCACCCCTTCAAGACCTTACCCAAAAGGTCAGAAGGGACGGAAAATGTGGTTCCGCAAATCTTAAGGAGTCACGCCTGACGCACAAGGTCAGTTTACCCCCAGAGGCAGAGGGGGTAACAACAACAGACGCCGCCCTAGGGGCAGAGGGGGTCCGCAGAATCAGGGTAGCAGGGAAGCCTCTCTCTGACAAACCCTTCCAGCATCCCTGAGATGTTCCCCTATTGTCCACCTTCGGAGGCAGTCGGGGGAAGATTATCGCTGTACCCAAAAGCTTGGCTTTCCCTTTCTCAAGACAAATGGGTACCGTCGATCATATCCGAGGGTTACAAAATTCCCTTTATTCAAACCCCAGTTCAGCAAAAGGGAACCATTCCAGACGTTCCACCCGGTCTAAGGGAACTAGCAGTACCAGAGATTTCAAAACTGCTAGCAAAAAGAGCCATCCAGCCAGTCCCAGCAGACCAAATAGGATCCGGTATCTACTCAAGGTTCTTTTTAGTACCAAAAAAGACAGGGGACTGGAGACCAATATTAGATCTCAGCAAACTAAACAAGTTTGTAAAGAAAGCAAGATTCCAGATGGTCACGCTTCAGTCCATTCTACCCTTTCTGGGCAAGGACGATTGGATGTGCTCGGTAGACCTTCAGGATGCGTACTATTGCATAAAAATTCACAGGCGCTCCAGAAGGTTTCTCCGCTTTCGGCTGGGGACCAGTCACTTCCAATTCAGAGCCCTGCCATTTGGACTCACTACAGCCCCCAGAGTGTTCACCAAATGTATGGCAGCGGTTACGGCTCACCTGAGACGTCAAGGATTCCAGGTGTTTCCATATCTAGACGACTGGCTCCTCACTGCCACCACCAGGCATCAACTTCTCCAAGCCAGAGATTACACCATTCACATTTGCAGAGGGCTAGGGATTTCTATAAATTTCGAAAAATCTGCCTTGTCAATCTATTATCTTTATAGGCGCCAAATTGGACACCGTACAACTTTCAGCAAAGTTAACAGACCAAAGGATCTTGGACATTCAAAATCACATCCATGTGATTCTTCTTGGCAACAAAATTCAGGCCAGATTTGCTCTGAAAGTATTGGGTCTTATGGCGGCCGCCATTACACTTCTTCCCCTTGCCCGCTTTTAAATGCGTCTTCTACAATGGATGCTGTTCGCCCAATGGTCCTTTCAACAACTTCCCATGCGTCACAGGATCATAATAACTCCAATTTGCAAAAGGCATCTGACCTGGTGGATATCGTCCCTTCAAGTCCATCAGGGCAGACCCTTTGTTCCTCCCGCCCCGGTCGCCACGGTTACATCGGACGCCTCCGTGATCGGGTGGGGGGGGGCATTATCAGGGCAGGATGGTCCATGGCACTTGGCAACCTTTCAAATGCCACCTGCACATAAATGTCCTGGAGATGAGAGCAGTGCTTTTAACGTTGCAAGCCCTCAACGACTCTCTTCCCCTGGGAACTATTGCAGTCCAAACGGACAATATGTCCGTAGTGTGGTATATCAACAAGCAGGGCGGAACCAAGTTCTATCCACTGTGTCGAGAGGCTCTCAGACTTTGGCAGTGGGCAATCTCTTCTCAGCGGTTTCTGATAGCAACGCATATCCCCGGGAAATCCAACATCATAGCGGACAGGTTGAGCAGAGCTATTCTCATGCCTCACGAGTGGTCTCTCAAACAGTCTGTGACTGAAGAGATTTTTCAGAAGTGGGGCCTTCCTTGCTGCGATCATTTTGCTACACCTCAAAACAGCAAATGCCCCGACTTCTCTCTCTTCTCCCTTCCAGGCCATCCCCCCAGAGACGCTCTAACCCAAGATTGGCCCCGGGGACTTCTTTATGCCTTTCCTCCCTTTCCTCTGATACCACAAGTAATTCAGAAAGCAACCGCCTTGAGAGCCAAGTTGATTTTCATTGCCCCTTATTGGCCTCGACAGATATGGTTTCCGTTCCTACATCATTATCTTTTGGTACAGCCATGGCATCTGGACCCGGTTCCAGATCTTCTGACCTACCAGTCGGGGCAGCTGCACCAATCCATACCTTCTCTCAACCTCACTGCTTGGTTGCTCCACTTCCATCCCTAGCCAGGCTTCCTATGATTTCTAATCCCGTCCGGGATATCATAGTAGCTTCCCTTAAATCTTCCACCAGAAGGATTTACACTAGTAAATGGCAACGTTTCTCCTTCTGGGCAAAAGCTAGGAATATAGACCCCTATACTGCTCCGATTCATTCGGTCTTGGACTTCCTAGCGAGATTTTTCATTCAGGATCTTCTTCCTCCACAGTAAAAGTTCAGCTGGCAGCCATTTCAAATTTTCATATAGGCTTGTTGGACCACAACATTATGTCACATAAACTTTGCAAGGCATTCCTTAGAGGTATTTTTTTACTTAAACCTCCGATTAGAGACCCCCCACCACAGTGGGATCTAAATTTAATTTTAACATCCTTGATTCTTCCCCCTTTCGAACCTGCGGCTGCCTGTTCATTGAAATTTCTTTCTTGGAAGACACTCTTTCTAGTCGCCATTACTTCTGCCAGGAGAGTATCTGAGCTTCATGCCCTCTGCATTCGTCCTCCCTACTTAATATTCCACAAAGACAGTTTCTCTCTAAGGACTAATCCGTCTTTCTTACCCAAAGTGGCATCGCAGACTAACTTAAATCAATCCATTGATCTTCCAGTTTTTTTCCCAAATTATTCTAATAGAGCGGAACAAAAACTACATTATCTTGATGTTCACCACCAACTCAGATATTATCTGGGCAGAACCAAACATTTTAGGAAATCTGATCAACTGTTTTTATTCTATGCAGAGAACAGGAAAGGCCTTCCAGTATCCAAGGTAACTCTATCTAGATGGCTGTCTTCTGTGATTACTTGCATTTATCAGCTCAGAGGTAAAGAGTTGATTTCTAGGCCAAAAGCCCATTCTACCAGAGCTCTAGCTACATCTAGAGCTTTTCAGGCTAGACTTCCAATAGACACTATTTGTGCAGCAGCCACATGGGCCTCTCCTCATACCTTTGATTCACATTACAAATTAGACTTGGCCTCCAGAGACAGAGCGAATTTTGGTTCCACTGTTCTCAAGAGTCTGTTCCATTGAGCCACCCAGGATAGAGGTGCTAGGGACGCGGTCCCATGCAGCAAGAATGAAGGCTAGATTGACAACTTAACATTAAGAAGTTATGTACCTACCATAACGTTCCATGTTAGTTGTCTTCTCTCGCCTTCTTTCTTGCGTCCCGCCCATCATCGCCCTAGAGTGGTCAGACCGAGAAGATTGTGCCTCTTCCCTTAAGAGTCTTAATCCAATTTTTCCAACTAATCAGCTTTCTAGTGTCACTAGATTAGGTTGATCTTTTTCGGGGGATTATTATTATTATTATTATTATTATTATTATTATTATTATTATTATTATTATTATTATTATTATTATTATCATTATTATCATTATTACTATTATTACCTCTTCCTCCTCCTCTCCAGTTGGAGGAATGTATTGCATAATTTCCTTAGCTACCAAACGAGATCTGGGTAGTCATCGCCTTGCATTATGGGATATAGGGTTGCCTCGAGCCGGTAAAATTAGCTCTCAAGCTTTAGTAAGTGGCCGAGTCGGAGCCGAGGATCAGCTCCAAACCCATCCAGCAAGAAAGAAGGCGAGAGAAGACAACTAACATGGAACGTTATGGTAGGTACATAACTTCTTATTACTTCCTATGCTAGGCAAAGATGCCTGGTTGGCAACACTAGATTTAAAAGAAGCATACCTGCACATCCCAATCAGGGAATCTTGCAAAAGATACGTACATTTCAAAGCAGGCTACACGCACTATCAGTTCTCTGCACTGCCCTTTGGCTTATCTACTGCGCCCAGGGTATTCACTAATTGCCCAGCTCCAGTTATTGCATTTTGCAGGCAAAGAAATATTCAAATATACCCATACCTGGACGATTGTCTAAATCAGGCAGAAAGCCAGGACATACTTTTGAATCATCTGGCATTTGTAAAAAGGGATCTAACTTGTCTGGGGTACACCATCAATGAAAAGAAATCACAACTAGTACCTTGTCAACAAATTACATTCCTGGGAGCAAGCTTGAATACAACTTCCCAGATGGCTTACCTCATGCCAGAAAAGCAAATTCATTTGACAACCTACTTCAAACAAGTGGCCACAAAAACCCTGCTTGTCTGCAAGACAAATACTGCAAGCCTTGGGGTTCATGGCTTCCTGCATTCTTCTAATTCCATAAGCAAGACTGCATATGAGGAAACTACAGTGGTATCTAAAAAGCCTATGAAGTCAACATTCTCATAGCCTGGAAACAATGATTCTCATCATAACTTGCCTACGCCTAGAGTTCCTTTGGTGGGCAGAAGCCTACCACCAAAACAAGGGACTACCTTTGACACCACCCCCTGCCGCCCAAACCCTAACAACAGATGCATCAGACTATGCATGGGGGGCTTGCCTGGCAGAGAAATGCATTCAGGGCAAATGGAACCCAAGTGAAATGCACCTACATATCAAGCAAAAAGAAATGTTAGCTGTACAGAATGCTCTGACAGCCTTCAAGGACCATATTCTTCCGGGCCAATTGATGGTAAAGACGGACAACACAACTGTTATGTGGTACATAAACAAGCAGGGGGGTAAATATTCTAGCCCCCTCTGCAGACTAGCCATGGCATTGTGGAACACAGCCTTGAGCTACCAAGTGCACCTACAAGCTCAATTCCTGCCATGAAAATTAAATACATTGGCAGACAGACTAAGCAGAAACCTCATGGACCCACACGAGTGGAAACTGGAACCAAGGATTTTCAACATCCTGACAAGCGAATGGGAGAGCCCAGATGTAGACCTGTTTGCCTCCCCCCCAGAACTACCAATTGGACAAATTTTGCACAAGGACTCACCACAAACAAGCCTGGAATGTGAATGCTCTGTCCTTCAGCTGAAAAAAACTATCAGTCTATGCCTTCCCCCCGCTGCCTCTGCTCTCCAAAGTACTACTAAAAGTCAAACAGGTCAAACCAAGGATGATTTTGATTGCTCCACACTGGACGCGCCAACACTGGTACCTCCTCCTGTGCAGTGTGTCACTGTTATCTCCATGGCACCTGCCTCAGACTCCTTCCCTGCTGTCTCAGCAGGAGAACCAGATTCTGCACCCTCAGCTTCCAACACTGAACCTTGCAGCCTGGCTGATTACTTAAACTCTCCCTTACCATCCCTCAGCAAACCTGTGATGAATGTCATCTTAGAGGCAAGGAGGCCGAGTACTAGAAAATCTTATGCTGAAAAATGGAAAAGATTTTGTGCCTGGAACCAATCTTAAGGGATGAGCACAGCAGCGCCCAGTTTACCTCAGATTTTACAATACTTAACTGAGATGCTTCACAAGGACCTGTCTTTTTCCTCCATTAAAATCCATGCCTCAGCCATTTCAGCTCATTATAACACAGAACCTCCCCTCTTCTCTCATCCATTGCTCAAGCAGTACCTCAAAGGGGCCAAAAATTTGAGACCACCCAGGAGAGCTCCAACCCCAGCCTGGGACCTTAACTTTGTATTGGAGAAACTCTACCTCCTTTCGAGCCAGCTGCTACTGCAGACTTAAAATTTCTTTCTTGGAAAACAGCTTTCCTTTTAGCCATCACTTCAGCTAGACGGGTAGCTGAATTACAGGCCCTTATGGCAGTGGAGCCTTTCATCATCTTTCATGCAGACAGGATGTCACTCAGAACCAATCCATCCTTCATGCCCAAGGTGGTATCCAGTGTGGCACTTAATCAGTCCATTCATTTACCATCCTTCTTTCTCAATCCACAGAACAAAGGGGAATGGATTCTGCATTCCTTGGATGTGCACAGACTATTTAGATTCTACTTGGACAGGACTAAACCTCAAAGGAAATTTGAACAATTGCTGGTAGCATTTGCTGCAGGGGCAGAGAGGAAGGCTTTTTCAAAACAAACAATTTCTAAATGGATAAGCCATTGCATTCATTTCTGCTATAAGCACCATGGAAAACCTATCCCCCAGGGGATCAGACCTCACTCCACCATGGCTGCATCTACTTCTACAGCCTTTCTCAGAGGCGTTCCTACCAGGGACATCCTAGAAGCTGCTACCTGGAGTTCTGTACATACTTTCACCATTATCATTTGCCAATTTTCTCTAAATCCAGAGCTGGCGCTGCCACTCCAATCTTGCAGGGCCTTTTAGCTGGCCCTGATGCTATCTAACCTCCTTCTCCCAACCATAGCTTTGGGAATCTACCCAAGTGTAATGACTGCAACAGTGAAACACAAAGAACATAGTACAGTTTTGTACACTTGCCATAAATGTAGATGGTCGAGTGTATTCACTGTTGCAGTCCTGGATGTTCGTGTTTCACTGTTGCAGTCATTACTCTTGGGTTATCCTGCTGGCAGGCTACCTGCAGTCGGCCCAAATTCCAAAGTCTAGGTCCGGCGTCGTTTGCTGTCGCATCTTCCCTGACGTCAGTGCGCCAGGGGTATAAAAGATGCAGCCGATGCCATTTTCTTCAGTCTTTCTTGCTGCGCGGTGCCCGAAGCAAAAGCAGTTCGCAAGTGCCGGTCGGCCGACTCCTGAGATTTTCACAGACTAATTTCAGATCCGAAGTCTTCATTAAAGCTAAGTACCCCATTGGGGAAACTTTTTTCTTGCTCCAGACCGATGTCAGAAAAAGTTAACAATTGTATTTCTTGTGGGAAGCAAATACCTCATGAGGATTTTCATTCTTACTGTATTCCTTGCCTAGGCCCTGATCATAATGTTGCTAGCTGTCGGTTTTGTGCTAGATTCAACCAATGCACTATCAAGCGTCTGTTTGATTTTGCATTTCATTACTTTGGCCGAAAATTCAATTATATAATGCCGTCGAAACAGCCGACGACCGGAGTTTCAAAAAAACGCAAGGAAAAAGAGAAAGACAGGCATCAGAGATCCAAAACCGACGACGAGGCTTTCTCTTAGCCAGTCGCCGGTTCGCTGGTTCTCAGTGAGGCGCTTTCACAGCCCCTGACGCCCACTACCTCAGAGCCACAGGCTGCTGACGACTCCCACGTGGAGCCAGCTAGGCCTCTGGATACGCAAGGTATTGGACACTCGGAAATCATTCCCTCAGATGGATCCAGAGCCACTGAGCAGGCATCAGCTTCTGAGGGTGTTTTCAGACCTACACAGCTATATGTAAAGCCTACTTCAACTTCAAAAGCAAAGACTAAAGCAGCTTTAAAGACAAAGAAACAAGTACAGCATTCTCCAGGAACAGATGCTCAAAATGGCCGAAGACCTTATTACCTTGATCAGGGTGTCCCATCCTCCTCCTGACAAGAGGCCTAGGCAAGAGAACAGACTATGACTCTTCAGATCAGGTTTCCATTTCCTCCGACTCCTCTTCTGTACAGGAATACTCTTCCTCCCTATGAGGATTCTGATGCTCTCCTCCTGAGGATTATTCTTTTGGAGAAACCCTGCATACCATGAGGGAGCACTTCCACTGGGAGAGCCAAGATTACTCAGAATCAAAGAAAAGGCTTAGAGATTTTCTTTTACTTCCTCAGCACAGGCCTCTTGCTTATTCCCCCTGTGCTAGACATTGTAGATGTATTTTCAGAGTCCGGCCTTTCTCCAGACTCCTTACCTCCAGCTCCTGTTAAACCAGACAGATACTACAGGGTTCCAGATTCACATAAATTTCTTTATAAAAACCCTGCTGCTGACCCAGAAACTATTTCTCAGGATCCCAAAGGGGTTGAGGCCGCTACTGCAAAAAACCCTATCCCTTCTGACAGGGATTCAAGGGCACTAGACAGATGGGAGAAAAAGGTTTACACTTCTGCTACTTTGGCTGTGAGGGCTTTAAATTGTCAATTTCATATGATTAAATATCAACAATACTTAATGTCACTGTTAAAACAGAAAATGTTGGCCAATTCTGATTGTGCAGAAAATAAGGAAATGCAGGATTTATTACATGCAACTGAACAAGTGGGAAAGCATACATTGCAATGTGGTTTTGAGTCTCTGGAGGCCTCCTGCAGGGCCGCAGTTATGGGTTCTGTCATTAGGAGGCATGCTTGGTTAAAGGAACAAAATCTGCCTGATCATGTTAAAGCAAAATGATTAGATGCTCCATTACAGCATGATACTTTATTTGGTGTTAAAGCAGAGGAGGTTTTGAAGAAAATGGAGGACAAAGCGAAATTTATGCAAACATTAAAGGATTTTTTACAGGTTCAGCCACCAAGATTTAGCAGGAACTGGCCTACTAAGAATTGGTCCTTTCCAGTGTCGGACAGGCCACAAAGAGGCAGATACAGACGTCCCAGAGGCAGATCCCAGCCCCAGGGCTCATACAGGCCTAAACAGTGGGACGCTTCTAGCTCCAAAAGTGGAGAAGACAAAGAATAGCCATACAGGAAACAGTCCCAATGACTTGCCTCTGCCAGCACCAAGCACTTATCTTCTTGCAGCCCCCTTGGGGGGGGGGGGGGGGGAACTAGCATTTTTCTCTCAAAATTGGCACATGATCACCCAGGACAAATGGGTATTGAATGTAGTGTCCCAGGGCTACAGGTTCCACTTTCACACCCTGCCAAATGCAGGAGGTATGCCAAACCTGCCACACAATCAATGGGCCGAGGCACAAAAACAAGTTTTCTCCCTTATGAACATGAGGGCCATTCAGCAAGTACCACAGCAAGAGCAGGGGCAAGGATTTTACTCAAGACTTTTCTTGATACCCAGAAAGGACAAAGCCTGGAGACCAATACTGGACCTGTCTATTCTAAACACATTTCTGGACGTTCCAAAATTCAGAATGTTAACTCTACAGCAGCTTCTGCCCATGCTGGGCAAGAAAGCTTGGCTTGTAACTTTGGACCGAAGAGGCATACCTGCATATCCCTATCAGACAATCTTGCAGAAGATACCTCAGATTCATAGCTGGCTCAATGCACTACCAATTCTCTGCACTGCCCTTTGGCTTATCTACTGCGCCCAGGGTCTTCACAAAATGCCTGGCACCAGTAATTGCATTTTGCAGACAAAGAGGAATTCAAATATACCCTTACTTGGATGACTGCCTTATACAAGCAGAGAACAAGGACACCCTACTAAAGCATCTGGCGTTCGCAAAAAGATTATTAATTTGCCTAGGGTACACAGTAAACAAAAGGATATCAAAAGTAGTACCCTCTCAAGAGATAATATTCCTGGGTGCAAGCTTAAATACAACTGCCCAGATGGCTTCTCATGCCAGACAAACAAAGGCAGCTAACTTCTTACTTCAAAATGTTGGCATCAAAGACCTAGTTATCTGCAAGAAAAATTCTGCAGGCTTTGGGCTTCATGGCATCCTGCATTGTGCTAATTCCATATGCCAGACTGCATATGAGGAAACTTCAATGGTACCTAAAAAGTGTATGGACTCAACATTGTCAAAGCCTAGAAGCATTAATTACCCTCATTCCTTGCCTGCAACAGGAGTTTCGATGGTGGGCACATGCCTGTCACCTCAACAAGGGACAGCCATTCACTCTACCCACAACCAGGCAGTCAGTATCAACAGATGCATCAGATTATGCCTGGGGAGCACACATGGCAGGAAAATGTATTCAGGCCACATGGTCCACAAGCCAAACGCATCTACATATCAATCAAAAAGAGATGCTAGCTGTTCAGAATGCCCTGACAGCTTTCAAGGATCTACTCCATCCAGGACAACTACTGATAAGGATGGACAATACTACAGTCATGTTGTACATAAACAAGCAGGGAGGCACACATTCCTACCCCCTCTGCAGACAAGCCATGACTTTGTGGGACACAGCATTGACTTATCAAGTACACCTGCAAGCACAATTCCTGCCAGGAAAGAGCAATACTCTGGTAGACTAACTAAGCAGAAACCTCATGGATCCCTACGAGTGGAAACTGGATCCACAAGTCTTCAGCATGATAACAAAGGAATGGGGAAGCCCAGACATAGATCTATTTGCCTCCCCTCACAACTGCCAACTACAGAAATTTTGCACAAGGACTTATTACAAGCAAGCATGGAAAGTGGATGCTCTGTCATTCAGCTGGAAAAGTCTAACAGTATATGCTTGCCCCAGACTGGCCACGCCAGCACTGGTACCCAGTCCTAAAAAGTTGGTCTCAAGGCCCAGCCTGGACATTGTCTCTAATTCCTCACTTACTGACCTAGCGAAACAGTCAGATTCTGCACAGCCAACTCAGGACCCTAAATCTGGCAGCATGGCTGATAATGTAGCCATACAAAACACACCTCTCTCTCTCTCAAGCAGTGATGGATGTTATTTTTGAGGCTAGGAGGCCCAGTACCAGAAAATCTTTTATGCAGAAAAATGGAAAGGATTCTGTGCTTGGAACCAGGCACAAGGAATTGACACATCTGTACCAAATATTCCTCAGATTTTACAATATCTAACAAAGATGCTGGACAAAGGCCTATCCTTTTCATCAATTAAAATTCGCTGCCATTTCAGCTCATTACAATACGGAACCTCCTATTTTTTTCCCATCCATTGCTAAGGCAGTACCTCAGAGGGGCCAAAAACATAAGACCTCCAAGGAGAGCCCCAATACCTACATGGGACCTCAATTATGTCTCGGAAAAAGTCACACTGCCGCCTTTTGAGCCAGCCAATACAGCTGATATAAAGTTTTTATCTTGGAAAACAGCTCTGCTCCTAGCAATAACCTCTGCAAGATGAGTTTCAGAGTTACAGGCACTCATGGCTGTGGAACCTTTCATCATTTTCCATCCAGACAGGGTTTCTCTAAGGACGAACCCAACATTTATGCCTAAGGTAGTGTCCAGTGTGGCCCTTAAGCAAACCATTCATTTGCCTACCTTTTATCCAAACCCACAGAATAAGGGTGAGAGACTTCTGCATTCTTTGGACATAGAGACAACTACGCTTGGACAGAACTAAAGCTTTCAGAAAAACTGAGCAACCTTTAGTGGCATATGCTGCAGGATCTCAAGGAAAGCCTATCTCAATACAGACTATTTCAAAATGGATAGGCCACTGCATTCGATTCTGCTACTCACAACATGGCAAATCAGTGCCCAAGGGCATTAGGCCTCATTCTACCAGGGCAGCAGCCACTTCAGCAGCCTTTCTCAGAGGAGTACCAACCAAAGACATTTTAGAGGCTGCAACTTGGAGTTCAGTGCACTCTTTTACAAAGCACTACCATTTACCCCTCTACTCTAAATCCAGAGCAGGCTTCTCCACTGCAGTTCTGCAGGGCCTTATAGCCCCTCCTAATCCTATTTAGGCCCAGCCACCCATCCTCAGCTTTGGGATTCAACCCAAGAGTAATGACTGCAACAGTGAAACACGATGAACATAGTACAGTTGTGTACCTACCATAAATGTAGATGTTTGAGTGTATTGACTGTTGCAGTCCAGGTTACCCACCCACCATCCCCCTTTTTCTTTACCTATACTTCTCTGTCTTATACAGCCTATGTGGTGTATTTGCTTGTAGATGAAGGAAATGATTATTTTACTGCATGCATAATATTGGCATAATTTTTTTAGCCTACCATTTTAGGGGCACCTGACATCTGGGGCAAGAAAAACTGAAGAAAATGGCATCAGCTGCATCTTTTAAACCCCTAGCGCACTCACGTCAGGGAAGAGGCGACAGCAACCGACACCGGACCTAGACTTTGGAATTCATGCCGACTGTGGGTAGCCTGCCAGCAGGATAACCCAAGAGTAATGACTGCAACAGTGAATACACTCTAACATCTACATTTATGGTAGGTACGCAACTGTACTTTACCCTCCCACCCCCTAACTTCTTTTGGGTATACCTCTACTTTCCTTTACTATGCTTAAAAGCCTTTTTGGTGTATTTGCTTTTTTGTTGGAGGTATACCTTTGTGTTTTTATGTTTAATTGCTCCCCATTAGGGGGGCACCTGACATCTGGGGCAAGAAAAACTGATGTAATGACGTCGGCTACATGTTTTATACCCCTGACGACCTGATGTCATGGAAGAAGGGACAGCAACCGACGCAGGACCCAAATCTTTGTTAATCAGGCCGACTCAGGGCAACCTGCAAGCAGATTACCCAAATGTAATGACTGCAACAGTGAATACACTCGAACATTTACATATATGGTAAGTGTACACAACTGTACTTTTTCAATGGCATCTACTGCAAGCCTATAGGCCTAAAAATGTTGGCAAGCTCCTTTATATTTACTCCGTACCTAATGCCTGGAATAAACTACCTTTAAGTGTCAGATCTAGGATATACTAGACAATCTCGAAGTACTGAAATGTTGAAATTCAGTACATCAAGACTGAATAGTGGAAAGTGCAGTTAACCGAAATTACACTATGCTGAATTTGCCGCTAACATGGTGTCGCGTTCATGACGTGTGGTGCAATTTGTGGATTTATCTGGGGTTTCAGGTAAGTGTTGTGTATTTGAGGATAATGGGTAGAGATTTTAGTGTGTGTGTGTGTGTGTGTGTGTGTGCGCGAGCACGGTGGTGTTTGTTGTGTGTTTAGTGTGACCTCGGAGTTGGAATATTTAAGTGGGAGTGTGTTTGTGGGAGGGGGGGCACATGGGGGCTTGCCCCCCTGCTTATAGGTAGGTTAAGTGTGTTTGTGTGTGTTATGTTTGTTTAGTTAGGTAGGTGTATGTTTGTGTATGTGATTATGCCCTGGTTTTTGTGTGTGTGTGAATGGTCGTAATTGTAGTATTCGTGATTGTGGGTTTTCGTGTATGTGGATTTTCGACTATTCAGTCTCAAAATACTGAAATTCGACATTTCAGTATTTCGAGATTGGATAGTGAATCCTAGATCTGTCACTAACACTAAGTTCTTTAAAGTTACCCTGAAGAAAAGCCTCTAAGTCTTGGTCCTGCCTATGTAATGACCCTACTGAACATAATTTTCATTTCTTCTACAATTTACTTCCTCTACGAGCCATTTTATCCTATCTCCCCTCCTTGCAAACTCTTCACAGTCAGCTGAAAACAATCTGGCCGCATGGAAGATTCCTTAACATCACAACAGACCCTACTCTCCAAGGAGGTGCAGGATGTCATTTTGGAGGCCAGAAGGCCGTCTACTAGAACTGTGCAAAATGGAAACGGTTTTGTGCCTGGAATGAGAAAAAGGGCCGGAATCCTGGAAAACTGAATTTACCTTGAATATTACAGTATCTAGCTGAGCTGCTAAGCAGTGGACTTTCATTTTCCTCCATCAAAATCCATGCCTCAGCCATTTCTGCAGAATAAAACACTGATCCACCTTTATTCTCTCACCCCCTCTTAAGACAGTTCCTCAGAGGGGCTAAGAATATAAAACCCCCAAGGAAACAACCAATACCTGCTTGGGACCTCAATTTCATTCTAGAAAAGCTGACCTTGCCTCCTTTTGAGACAGCTGCCTCAACAGATTTGCAATATTTGTCCTGGAAAACAGCTTTCCTTCTGGCTATCACCTCAGCTCGCAGGGTATCGGAACTACAAGCCCTCATGGCTGTGCAGCCTTTTATAATCTTCCATCAGGACAGAGTTTCCTTACGAACCAACCCGTCCTTTATGCCAAAGGTGGTATCCAGGGTAGCTTTGAATCAGGCTATCCACTTACCTACCTTTTACCCTAATCCTCAAAACAAAGGGGAGAGACTACTACATTCCTTGGACATCCACAGCTGGACAGCTGCGTTATTATTTGGACAGAACAAAGCCTTTCAGAAAAACAGAACAGCTCTTTGTGTCCTATGCTATAGGAGCTCAAGGGAAGCCAGTTTCCAAACAGACAATCTCAAAATGGATAGCCCACTGCATACGCTTTTGTTACTCTTTTCATGGTAAAACTGTACCTGCAGGCATCAGATCTCACTCCACAAGGGCCACAGCTACCTCTGCAGCTTTCCTCAGAGGAGTTTCTACCAAAGGTTTTTGGAAGCAGCCACTTGGAGTTCTGTGCATACCTTCTCCAAGCACCACCACCTACCATTATACTCCAAAACTAGAGCAGGCTTTGCCACTGCAGTCTTGCAGGGCATCCTGGCTCCTCCTAGTTCCACCTAGTGCCTACCACCCCTTTCTTAGCTTTGGGATTCTACCCATCTGTTATGACTGCAGCTGTATGCACGATGAACATAGTACAGTTTTGTACCTACCATAAATGTAGATGTTCGAGTGCTAATACAGCTGCAGTCTAGGTTTCCCTCCTTCCTTCCCCTCTTGGGACAGGCCTATTGGCTAACACCTCCTCATACAACCTGATTGGGGTATTCATTTATGGTGTATTTGCTTGCAACTACTGTATTTTGATTATATTGCATTGCTTTATTACATAAATTTATGTATTGCCTTCCTTCTGGGGGCACCTGACATCTGGGGCAAGAAAAACTGAAGAAAATGGCGTTGGCTGGTTCTTTTATACCCCTGTCGCACTGACGTCAGGGAAGAAGCGACTACAACCGACGCCGGACCTAGACTTTGGAATACGGCCGACCGAGGACCCGCCTGACTGTAGGAGAACCCATCTGTTATGACTGCAGCTGTATTAGCACTCGAACATCTACATTTATGGTAGGTACAAAACTGTACTTTCCCTTGGTTTAACAGCTCCTGAAAGCCCTTTGAAAAGACTTGCATTCAGTAACATTGTTTTAGCTTCTTTTTTTGTAAACCCTGGCATTTTCATAAACTGCAAAGAGAAATGTTCGTCGTGTTACACTGCTGCAGTCATCACACTTGGGTTATCTTGCTGTCAGACGGTCCCGCAGTCGGCCAGAGTTCCAAAGTCTTGGTCTGGCGTCGGTTGCTGTCGCTTCTTCCCTGACGTCAGTGCGCCAGGGGTATATAAGAGGCATCCAACACCATTTACTCCAGTCTTTCTTGCTGCGCGGTGCCCAAAGCAGAAGCAGTTCGCAAGTGCCGGTCGGCCGACTCCTGAGATTTTCAAATCGAATTTCAGACCGAAGTCTTCAGTAAAGCTAAGTACCCCTTTGGGTAACCTTTTTCTTGCCTCAGTCCGATGTCAGAAAAAGTTAACAATTGCATTTCTTGTGGGAAGCAAATACCTCATAAGGACTTTCATTCTTATTGTATTCCTTGCCTAGGCCCAGACCACGACGTCACAGGTTGTCGGTTTTGTGCTACGTTTAACAAACGAACTATTAAACGTCAGTTTGATTTCGCCCGACATTATTTTGGTAGGAAATTTAATTATACCATGCCGTCGGAGCAACCGACGACCGGAATGCATAAAAAACGCAAAGATAAGGACATGCAGCCAAGACCCAAACCAGACTCCGAGGCCTCTGCTAGGCCAGTCGCCGGTTTTCAGTGAGGCACCTACACAGCCCCTGACGACCGCAGATTTAGAACCCCAGCCTGCATCCGATTCCCAAGCGGAGATTGCTAGGCCTCCACAATCTTCATCTTTAGGCCCTTCCGACTCCATGGTTGAAGGAGATTCCGGTGCAGTTGAAACGCCTTCAGTTGCAGAAGGTGTCTTCAGACCGACTACACTCGCTATTAAATCCTATGCAAAGCTGAAAACTCCTTTAAAAGCAAAGAAGACTGTACAGCAGTCCCCAGTACAAGGCCCCATGCCTAAGAAACAGGTGCTTAACATGGCTGAAGACTTAATTAACCTAATCAGGGGTTCCCATCCCCCTCCTGATAAAAAGCCTAGACAGGAGGAGGACTACACTTCCTCTGACCAGGTTTCAGTTTCCTCAGATTCTTCTGAGGAACAGGAATACTCCTTTTCCCCCTTATGAAGACTCTGATGCTGAAGAGTCTGTTCCTTCAGCATCTCCCCCAGAAGGCTACTCTTTTGGGGAAACTTTACATACCATGAGGGAACATTTCCATTGGGAAGGCCAGAATTACTCTGATTCTAAGAAAAGGCTCCGAGAGTTCCTTTTACTACCCCAGCATAGACCACTTGCTATTCCACCCACGTTAGACATTGTGGATGATGTTTATTCAAAATCTAGCCTTAACCCAGATTCACTACCTCCTGCACCAGCCAAACCAGACAGATACTACAGAGTCCCTGACTCACACAAATTCTTATGTAAAAGCCCTGTTGCTGACCCAGAAACCATTTCCCAGGGTCCCAAAGGGGTTAAGGCCTCGATTACTAAAAATCCTGTACCCTCTGAAAGGGATTCTAGAGCACTAGACAGATGGGGAAAAGAAAGTATGTACCTCAGCTACTCTAGCTATGAGAGCCTTAAATTGCCAGTTTCACATGCTGAAATATCAACAATATTTGATGTCTCAATTAAAACAAAAAATGATCACACGTACAGAACAGCCTGATTACAAGGAAATGCAAGATTTGTTGCATGCAGCTGAACAAGTGGGAAAGCATATTTTGCAATGTGGATTTGATTTATTGGAAGCTTCTTGTAGAGCAGCAGTGACAGGGTCCGTCATACGTAGGCATGCTTGGTTAAAAGAACAAACTTTACCTGATCATGTTAAAGCAAAGTTATTGGAAGCACCTTTACAGCAGGATGTTTTATTTGGTGTAAAAGCAGAAGAGGTTTTAAAGAAAATGGAGGATAAGGCAAAATCTGTGCAGACTGTCAAGAATTTTTTACAGGTTCAACCCCCTCGTTGCAGCAGAAATTGGCCAACCAAAAACTGGTCCTTTCCAGCTTCTGACAGACCACAGAGGGGCAAATACAGATGCCCAAGGGGCAGAGGTCAGTCACAAGGCTCTTACAAGCCTTGACAATGGGGTGCCACAACCCAGAAAGGAGGAGAAGACAGGTCACAAACTATCAGAAGGCAAACACAATGACTTACCCCTCAGACTGCCAAGCAAATCCCTCTTGGCAGCTCCCTTGGGAGTAAAACTAGCACTTTTTGCAGACAACTGGTACATCATCACAAAAGACAAATGGGTCCTAAATATTGTATCTCAAGGATACAGATTCCACTTTCACACTTTACCAAGGATAAAAGGAATGCCAAACCTGCCAGCAAATCAATGGGCAGAGGCTCAAAAACAAATTACAGCTCTCATGGACATGAGAGCCATTCAACAGGTTCCTACACAGGAGCAAGGACAAGGATTTTACTCAAGACTCTTTCTAGTTCCCCGAAAGGACAAAGCCTGGAGACCCATTCTGGACCTCTCAATTCTAAACACATATCTGAAGTACCCAAATTCAAGATGCTAACACTACAGCAACTTCTTCCCATGCTAGGCAAGAAGCTTGGCTAGTAACGTTGGACCTCAAGGAGACATACCTGCATGTCCCTGTCAGACAAAATTGCAGAAGATACCTCTGATTTATAGCAGGTTGAACCCATTACCAATTATCTGCACTGCCCTTTGGCTTATCTACTGCGCCCAGAGTCTTCACAAAATGCCTGACACCAGTAATTGCATACAGCAGGCAAAGAGGAATTCAAATATATCCATACCTGGACGACTGCCTTATTCAAGCAGAAAGCAAGGACATTCTTTGAAAGCATCTGGCGTTTGTCAAAAACCTATTAAGTTGCCTAGGGTACACAGTAAACGAAAATAAGTCAAAACTAGTGCCCTCGCAAGACATAATATTCCTGGGTGCCAGCTTAAATACAACGACCCAGATGGCTTATCTCATGCCAGACAAGCAAGGACAACTGACTCAATACTTCAAAATGATGGCAACAAAGACCCAACTCCCTGCAAAAAAAATTCTGCAGGCCTTGGGATTCATGGCATCTTGCATATTACTAATACCATATGCAAAACTGCATATGAGGAAATTACAATGGTACCTGAAAAGCGTATGGACTCAACACAGCCACAGCTTGGAAACAATAATACCACTCATTCCCTGCCTTCAACAGGAGTTTCTATGGTGGGCTCAGGCATGTCACCTCAACAAGGGTCAGCCTTTTACCTTACCAACAGCCAGGCAAACTATAACAACAGATGCATCGGATTATGCCTGGGGAGCACACATGGCAGGACAGTGTATTCAGGGCAAATGGTCTGCAGATCAAAGGCATCTACATATCAATCAAAAAGAGATGCTAGCTGTACAAAATGCCCTAACAGCTTTCAAGGACCTCCTACATCCAGGACAACTCCTAATAAAGACGGACAACACCACAGTGATGTGGTACATAAACAAGGAAGGGGGCACACATTCCTACCACCTATGCAGGCAAGCAATGACCTTGTGGAACACAGCACTGACCTACCAAGTTCAACTACAAGCACAATTCCTGCCAGGAAAGAAAAACACATTGACAGACAATCTAAGCAGAAACATCATAGATCCTCACGAGTGGAAACTAGATCCACAAGTATTCGCAATGATAACTCAAAAATGGGGGAGCCCAGACATAGATCTGTTTGCCTCCCCCCAAAACTACCAACTACGGAAGTTTTGCACAAGGACATACCACACACTAGCTTGGAAAGTGGACGCCCTCTCATTCAGTTGGAAAACATTAACAGTGTATGCCTTTCCTCCACTGCCTCTTCTGGCAAAGGTGCTGCTGAAAGCCAGATTAGAGAGGCCACAAATGATACTCATTGCTCCAGACTGGCCACGCCAACACTGGTATCCAATACTAAGGAACATGGCTCAAGGCTCACCATGGATTTTACCTCAAATTCCTCACCTGCTCACTCGGCAAAACATTCAGATTCTACACAACCAGCTCAAGACTTTAAGTCTGGCTGCATGGCAAATTACTTAAACAACCAGTCAACATTTCTCTCTAAAGCTGTTATGGATGTCATTCTGGAGGCCAGGAGGCCCAGCACCAGGAAAGCCTATTCAGACAAATGGAAAAGATTCTGCGCCTGGAACCAGGCTAAAGGCCAAAATCCCCTTGTCCCAAATATTCCTCAAATTCTGCAGTATTTAACTGAGATGTTGCACAAAGGGCTTTCCTTTTCATCTATTAAGATCCACACCTCAGCTATTTCAGCTCAATACAACACGGATCCTCCTATATTTTCACATCCATTACTAAAACAGTACCTCAGAGGGGCTAAGAACATAAGACCGCCCCGGAGAGCACCAACGCCAACTTGGGATATCAACTTTGTTTTGGAAAAACTTACACTACCGCCCTTTGAACCAGCTTTTACAGCTGATTTACAGTTTCTATCATGGAAAACTGCCCTGCAGCTAGCAATAACTTCAGCACGAAGAGTCTCAGAGCTACAGGCCCTAATGGCAGTGGAGCCTTTCATCATTTTTCATCAAGACAGAGTCACTTTCCGAACTAACTCTTCCTTTATGCCAAAGGTGGTATCCAGTGTGGCCCTAAACCAAACCATTCATTTGCCCACCTATTATCCAAACCCCCAGAACAAAGGGGAAAGGCTCCTACACTCTTTGGACATTCACAGGCAATTACGTTACTACTTGGATAAAACTAAGGCTTTCAGAAAATCTGACCAGCTCTTTGTGTCCTATGCTGCAGGATCACAAGGAAAGGCTATCTCAAAACAGATCATTTCAAAATGGATAGGACATTGTATCCATTTCTGCTACACACACCATGGGAAACCTGTACCTGGTAACATTAGGCCCCATTCCACCAGGGCTACAGCAACATCAACAGCCTTCCTCAGAGGGGTACCAACCAAGAATATTTTGGAGGCTGAAACTTGGATTTCAGTGCACACCTTTACCAAGCACCATCACTTACCTCTATACTCTAAAACCAGAGCTGGCTTTGCCACTGCAGTTCTGCAGGGCCTACTAGCTTCTCCAAACCCTGTTTAGTTCCACCGCCCATCCTTAGCTTTGGGATTCAACCCATGTGATGACTGCAGCAGTGTAACACGATGAACATAGTACAGTTTTGTACCTACCATAAATGTAGATGTTCGAGTGTTCACACTGCTGCAGTCCAGATTACTCTCCCTCTATCCCCTCTGACCTAGCTGAACTTTTCTATACCTTTCTATCCTGTACAACCTTTGTGGTGTATTTGCTTGTAACTGAATGTATTCCTTTTATATGTTTTTTTAGCAATATGTATTGCCTATCTACTTGGGGGCACCTGACATCTGGGGCAAGAAAAACTGAAGAAAATAGCGTTGGATGCCTCTTATATACCCCTGGCGCACTGACGTCAGGGAAGAAGCGACAGCAACTGACGCCGGACCAAGACTTTGGAACTCTGGCCGACTGCGGGACCGCCTGACGGCAGGATAACCCAAGTGTGATGACTGCAGCAGTGTGAACACTTGAACATCTACATTTATGGTAGGTACAAAACTGTACTTTTTTTGTTATTGAAAAACAATTTGGATGAATTGGGATGTGGCTGAAATTGCAAATAAAACGAAAGACGTTGCAGCACGGATTAAAAAAAACATGAAATCTTTGATAATGCAAACAGGGAAGCACTTTCACGCCCACTACAGACACTTCATCAGACAGTATAAAACCACAAACAAAATAACAGTTTAAATACATTTTGTAACAAAGTAACTCTTAAAATTATTTGAAGAAATCACGTCACTTAAGGAAGGGCTTTCAAGAAACTGTCTCATTGAGACCAAAACTTTTATCCGATTGTAACATTAATTGTCCAACAAATTTCAAAAGTTTCATTTTTATTCTTCTCATCTCCCATTCAAGATCATCATTAATGAATTGTAGTACTAAAAAAGTAAAACTATGATAGGTCCTTTATCTACCACATGCCTTGCTAATGCATTCTTTATATCTCATATGTGGATGTCACCGATATGTTCACGAAGACGTTCTGGCAGAGAGTTCGATTTCCCAACATAAAATGCTGAACATTTCTTAATATCTAGCTAGGTGTACTAAATAAATGTATGGAATAAAATTATTGTGATGTTATCTGATGACTGTACTTATGCTGTCATTAATAGAAAGTATATAGATAGGATGATAGGGAAGGGTACATGATGATTTTGTATGATTGCCTTCTGTGCAGAAATATATCTGATTTCTATAAATATTTAATTGTGCAGTTTCCTGTAGTGCCTGTTCCTGCATTTTGATTGTTTGTTACAAGAGTGTTTTGCTTGAGCCACCAACATTAAGTTTATTTGTTCTGAAGTTTCACTGATGTTCATCGTGCATACAGCTGCAGTAATCACAGATGGGTTCTCTGCCGTCAGGCGGGTCCTCGGTCGTCCGAATTCCAAAGTCCTGGTCCGGCGTCGGTTATCGTCGCTCTCCTCCCTGATGTCAGTGCGACAGGGGTATATAAGACACAGCCGGCCCCATATTCTTCAGTCTTTTTTGCCGCGCGGTGCCCGAAGCAGAAGCAGTTCGCAAGTGCCGGTCGGCCAGCTCCTGAATTTACGAAAAATTGGAAACCGAAGTCTTCATTAAAGCTAAGTACCCCGTTGGGGAAATTTTTCTTGCCTCAGACCGATGTCAGTAAAAGTTAACAATTGTATTTCTTGTGGGAAGCAAATACCGCATAAGGATTTCCATTCCCTCTGCATACCTCGTTTATGCCCAGACCACGACGTCTCGGGCTGTCGCTTTTGCGCTACTTTCAATAAGCGCACTACTAAGCGTCGGGCGGAGTTCGCCCAACACTTTTTCGGTAAAGCCTTTGATTATAAATTGTCGTCGGAGACTCCGACTACCGTTTTGTCAAAAAAACGCAAGGACAAAGACCGACATGCGAGGTCCGCGGTCCCCACCGACACCACGCCAAAACCGGCTACACATGGTCCGGTTCTCAGCGAGACGCCTATGCAGTCCCTGACTACCGACGACACTTCTTTGGCGGGGTCTCCTGTAACCGAGACCGCAGGTACCTCGGCCCATACCCAGACTACAACCACAGAAGCCACTGTGAGCGTTGAGCCTCCTAATGTGGACAGGTCCACTTCCACCCATGGTGTCTTTAGACCCTCATCTTCTTTTTCAATTAAGGCCTTTACTACGTCCAAATCAGCCAGGCATCCCAAGAGGCCTGTTGCACAGGGCCCATCTCCAGGCCCCATGCCTAAAAAGCAGATGCTTAAAATGGCTGAGGATTTAATTACTCTTATCAGGGGTTCCCAACCCCCTCCAGACAAGAGACCCAGAATGGAGGAAGATTCTCCCTCTTCGGATCAGGGCTCCATTTTTTCAGATCATTCTGATGTAGAGGAACACTCTTTCTCCCCTTTTGAAGATTCTGATGCGGAGCAGTCCATTCCCTCTGTATCTCCTCCTGAGGATTTTTCTTTTGGGGAAACCTTGCACACCTTGAGGGAACACTTCCATTGGGAAGGCCAAGACTTTTCTGATTCCAAGAAAAGACTTAGGGAATTTCTTTTGTTACCTCAACACAGACCTCTGGCTATTCCTCCTGTCTTGGACGTCCTGGATGATGTTTATTCGGAGGCTTGCCTTAATCCGGATTCTCTGCCTCCTGCCCCAGTCAAGCCTGATAGGTACTACAGAGTTCCTAACTCTCACCAATTTCTGTACAAAAGCCATAATACTGACCCTGAAACCATTTCTCAAGGCCCCAAGGGAATGAAGGCCTCTACTGCTAAGAATCCACTACCTTCTGAAAGAGAGCCTAGATCCTTAGAAAGGTGGGGAAAAAAGGTGTATACCTCGGCCACCCTAGCCATGAGGGCCTTAAATTGTCAGTTTCATATGCTTAAATATCAGCAGTTTCTGTTATCACAATTAAGAAATAAAATGTCTCAACCTGAACAACCAGATTTGAAGGAGTTGCAGGATATGATGCATAGTGCAGAACAAGTGGGTAAACACACCTTACAATGTGGTTATGATGCCCTAGAGGCCTCAAGTAGAGCTGCTGTTACAGGATCAGTTATTCGTAGACATGCATGGCTTAGGGAACAAATCTTGCCTGATCATGTGAAAGCTAGATGCTCCTTTACAAAAGGATGTGCTATTTGGTACTAATGCTGAGGAGATACTACGGAAAATGGAAGAAAAAGCCAAATCTATGCAATCTGTCAAAGCTTTTCTGCAGGTTCAACCACCACGTTTTAGCAGAAATTGGCCTTCTAAAAACTGGTCCTTTCCAGCCACGAACAAGCCCCAAAGAGGTAGATACAGGCGCTCAAGGGGCAGAGGACAATCACAAGGATCATATAGAGGCAGGCAATGGCAAACTCCAGCACCAAGAGGTGGCGAAGACTGTGCACAACAATACAGGAAACAAACCCAATGACTTCCTCCTTTCCACGCCAAGCAAGTCTCAGCTGGCAGCACCTTTGGGAGGAAAGCTGGCATTATTTACAAGAAATTGGCATATTGTCACAACAGACAAATGGATCCTGGACATTATAGACAGAGGCTACAGATTTTATTTTCACACTCTACCAAAAATGAGAGGCATGCCAAACCTGCCACACAATCAAAGGGCAGAGGCACAACTACAAATTTCAAAGCTCATAGACATGAAAGCTCTTCAAGAGGTACCTACTCACGAACAAGGCCAAGGTTTTTATTCCAGGCTATTTCTGGTACCAAGGAAAGGAACCGACTGGAGACCCATTTTGGACTTATCCATCCTAAACACATTCTTACTCGTACCAAAATTCAAGATGCTCACATTACAGCAGCTTCTTCCCATGCTGGGCAAGGAGTTTTGGCTGGTAACGTTGGACCTCAAGGAGGCATACCTGCATGTCCCAATCAGACAAAGCTGCAGAAGATACCTCAGATTTCTTGCAGGTTCAATCCACTATCAATTCTCTGCATTGCCCTTTGGCTTATCTACTGCGCCCAGATTATTCACGAAATGCCTGGCATCAGTAATTGCCTACCGCAGACTTCAGGGGATACAAATTTACCCTTATTTGGACGACTGCCTGATCCAAGCGGACAGCAAGCACATACTTCTGGATCATCTGGCTTATGCAACACGGTTACTGAACTCTCTGGGATACACAACAAAGAGAAATCCAGACTAACACCATCTCAGAAAATAATTTTCCTGGGTGCCAACTTGGACACAAACACCCAGATGGCCTATCTTATGCCAGAAAAACAGGGGCAACTAACTCAGTACTTCAAAATGCTAGCAAATTGTACCAGGCTTACTGTAAGGAAAATCCTGCAGGCTCTGGGCTTCATGGCATCTTGCATTCTTTTAATCCCATGTGCAAAGTTGCATATGAGGAAACTTCAATGGTACCTAAAAAACCTATGGTCTCAACACAGCCACAGTTTGGAAACAATAATACCAATAATTCCATGTTTGCAAAAGGAATTTCTATGGTGGGCCCAAGCATGTCAAACAAACACAGGTCTACCATTCTGCAAGCCTCAAGCAAATCAAGTCATCACAACAGACGCCTCAGATTACGCCTGGGCGGCGCACATGACAGACAGGTGCATTCAGGGCAAATGGTCCCAAAAAGAAAAGCACCTTCACATCAATCAAAAAGAAATGCTAGCAGTGATAAATGCAATTATAGCTTTCAAGGACCTCCTGCATCCAGGGCAGTTATTGATAAGAACAGACAACACCTCAGTAATGTGGTACATAAACAAACAAGGAGGAACACATTCATACCCCCTGTGCAGACTAGCCATGACACTTTGGAACTTGGCTCTGGAATGGCAAATCGAACTTCAAGCACAGTACTTGCCAGGTTTGGAAAACACGCTGGCAGACAATCTAAGCAGAAATATGACAGATCCACACGAATGGAAGTTGCATCCTCAAGTGTTTACAAAAATCCAAGCGTGCGGGAGGCCAGACATAGATCTCTTCGCCTCCCACAGGAATCATCAATTGGAAAAGTTTTGTTCAAGGACCTTTCATCCAAAGGCCTGGAGAGTGGACGCCCTTTCATTCACTTGGACAGCATGGACAGTTTACGCTTTCCCACCTCTGCCTCTTCTGCCCAAGGTGCTCTTGAAAGCAAGAACAGACCGAAGATGATATTGATTGCTCCAGACTGGCCGAGGCAACACTGGTATCCACTCCTGAGGAGCCTAACACATACTCCTCCCTGGCCCCTACCTCTAATGCCTCTTCTGCTGACTCAGCACAGCTACAAAACTCTTCACAGCCAGCTGAAAACACTCACTCTAGCTGCATGGAAAATTCCTTAACACCTCATCAGACACTACTCCCCAAAGAGGTGCAGGACATCATTTTGGAGGCCAGAAGGCCATCTACTAGAAAGGCTTACTCCGCAAAATGGAAACGGTTTTGCTCTTGGAATGAGAAAAAAGGCCAGGACCCTAGAAAACTGAATTTGCCTCAGGTACTACAGTATCTAGCTGAGTTGCTGAACAGTGGACTTTCATTTTCCTCCATAAAAATCCACGCCTCAGCCATTTCTGCAGAATTCAACACGGATCCACCCTTATTCTCTCACCCACTCTTAAGACAGTTCCTCAGAGGCACTAAAAATATAAAACCACCAAGGAAGCAACCTGTGCCAGCCTGGGATCTTAATTACATTTTAGAAAAATTAACATTGCCTCCTTTTGAACCAGCTGCCTCAACAGATTTGCAATATTTGTCCTGGAAAACAGCTTTCCTTCTGGCCATTACCTCAGCTCGTAGGGTTTCGGAACTACAAGCCCTCATGGCTGTGCAGCCCTTTCTCATCTTCCATCAGGACAAGGTTTCCCTTCAAACCAATCATTTATGCCTAAAGTAGTATCCAGGGTAGCTTTAAATCAAGCCATTCACTTACCTACCTTTTACCCTAATCCTCAAAACAAAGGGGAAAGGCTGCTACACTCCTTAGACATCCATAGACAGCTACGTTACTATTTGGACAAAACAAAGCCTTTCAGAAAATCAGAACAACTTTTTGTGTCCTATGCTGTAGGAGCTCAAGGGAAGCCAGTTACCAAACAGTCAATTTCAAAATGGATAGGCCACTGCATACGGTTTTGTTACTCCTATCATGGAAAATCTGTCCCTACAGGCATCAGATCCCACTCCACCAGGGCCACAGCTACCTCTACAGCCTTCCTCAGAGGAGTTCCTACCAAAGATATTTTGGAGGCAGCCACTTGGAGTTCTGTGCATACCTTCACAAAACACTACCATCTGCCTTTATATTCCAAAACTAGAGCAGGCTTTGCCACTGCTGTGTTGCAGGGCATTCTGGCTCATCCCAGTTCCACTTAGTGCCTACCACCCTGTGCGTAGCTTTGGGATTTTACCCATCTGTGATTACTGCAGCTGTATGCACGATGAACATAGTACAGTTTTGTACCTACCATAAATGTAGATGTTCGAGTGCTAATACAGCTGCAGTACAGGTTTCCCTCCCTCCTTCACCTCTTGGTAAAGGACTAGTGGCTAACACCTCCTCTTGCAACCTAATTTGGGGTTATCCTTCTATGATGTATTTGCTTGCAACTACTGTTTTTTTGATTACATTGCATTGCTTGAATATATATTTATATATATATATATAATTTATGTATTGCCTTCCTTCTGGGGGCACCTGACATCTGGGGCAAGAAAGACTGAAGAATATGGCGTCGGCTGTGTCTTATATACCCCTGTCGCACTGACGTCAGGGAGGAGAGCGACGACAACCGACGCTGGACCAGGACTTTGGAATTCGGCTGACCGAGGACCCTCCTGACTGCAGAGAACCCATCTGTGATTACTGCAGCTGTATTAGCACTCGAACATCTACATTTATGGTAGGTACAAAACTGTACTTTTTTCGTCGTGGTGGGGCATGGCTGAAGGTCCAGACAATAGAATTGAATGTCAACCTGCTTCCAGTAGACATGAATAGGTGACCTGACTATATTTCGAAACTTATGAGAGAGAAAGGTAATCCCTTGCTGTTATGTAGTAGTTCCAAGTTGATGAACCCTAGTGAGACTCAGTTATTATGCGGAGAACTTCAAGAAAACAGAGAACTTGAGAATTGTTGAAGTTAAAAATGCTGCAATAGCAAAGAATGCACTTTGATGTATGCATTCACCTCAACATTGTACCAAGGGGCCTAAGGGTCTCTAAAATTCCTTCTTATGGTCAATTATATCCTGAATTACTGGTTAAATGGCAAAAGCTGAACCTTGAAACCAGCTTTAGTTGTGTCAAGTTACTTATAGAGCATTTTAAAACAGCTGAAAAAGCTTTAATTTCAGATATTAATACTGTACAGCTGTGTTTTTTCAGCCTTTTTCCCCACATACATTACTTAGACTGCCATTGATGATGTTATCAGTAATGTCTCTGTGTACAAGTCTAAATTACAACTACAGAAGAAAAAGAAACTGAATACAGACCTGTCTGATTTCAAGGCTAGCAATGTTTTTTCCTGGCCCAGAACTAAAGCAGTGAATGAAATTATTTCTGACTCTATACAATTCTGATAACTTCAGGAATTGTGATTAGTATGGCTAAAGATCAATTGGTAAATTCAGTGCATGTATCAGCCCAGTCAACTTCCACGGAGGTGAGATGTAAGACAGGTGCTTCACCTGTTACAGAACTTCCACCTGTTTTTCTGTCGTTACCCTTTCTGATGAGGGGATCTGTCGAACACTAGTACAATGACATCTCCTTAATATGGAACATTTCACATAAGGTACTTGCCACTGAACAATGTTCCATTGTAGAGAAAGGTTTTTTGTTTATACTTGCTGCACAAACGAACATTTGTGATACTATTATAGATGTTAAAAATGTTTACTAGGAATGTGATGTCCAGCCTGATGTTTCCTACAGGTAAGTGTCTGTAATATTTTTAAAAAAGCATGCACTTGTGCCCCGAATATGCACCCTCTCTTAGAATCTTCTTCAGTTACCTGTGAGAAAGATCTTACTCAATTGCAGATGAGTGGTAGTAATGGTGGTAATAGATTTTTTTTTTAATTTGACCAAGTTGGAATTTAAAGCACTGCCTTTTTTACAGAATGATAATGACATCTTTATACATCCAGCGGACAAAGGTGGTATGATTATCATCATGGACAGTGATTTCTGTCTAAATAAAATGACTGTGATGTTATCTGATGACAACACTTGTGTTGTCATTAATAGAAAGGATATAGATAGGGAGGGGGGGGTATATGATGATTTGTATGATTGCCTTCTGTGCAGGAATATATCTGATGACTTGTATAAATATTTAATCATGCAGTTTCCTGTAGTTCCCATTTTACAGGGTTTGCCCAAGGTGTATAAAGACTCTGCTATCCCCCCTATGAGACTGATGGTCTCTGGGAGGGGTTGGTTACCTAACCGCTCTTGACTTATGTTGAAAGTATGCTGAGACCTATTATAGAGAAAGCACGGACCATTTTGAAAGATACAAAAGCATTTATGTGAAGTTATTCTATTTCGCTGTTCATTCTTGCAGTTGGGTTCGGAGCTGATCCTTGGCTCCAAGTCGGCCTACTACAAAGCTCAAGGTCTTCAGGCAGCTTGAGGCCAAGTCCCTATCCCATGATGCACCTTGAGTTACCTCAGATCTAGTTTGCCATTGCAATAGATTGGAGTTTTCCAAGCACAGCTCGGGCCAGTATAGCTTTTTTTCTAATAACTTTGCTAAAATTGATATTTCTTATAATAGTTAGGGATAGTTTTTCATAGTATACCTTTAATAGGTTCGATTCTCGGCTGGAGGGCCTTCTCTGTGGAGTCTGCGTGTCCTCCCTGTGGTCAAGTGGTGTTAGAAAGACATGAGTGAATGGGCGCGCCTTCGTTGAAGGTTAGGCATTGGGCTGGCACCTCGGCACCGTAAAAAAAAATCTACTGCCAATCATTAGCAGACCGCAGTTCCGCTGTGGCGACCCCTAACCGGGAAAATTCTAAATAAGAAAAACCTTTAATAGCGTAGTATAGATATTCTTCTCCTTTTGGCCTTCGTTTTTTTATAGGCCTTTAATATTCCCTTCCCTTTGGTGTGCCTTTATAATACTTATATAGCCTTGTAGTTTAAAATTCTTTAAACTTTAGACATGGTGTGTGTGAGTGCATTTGGATAGTTATAGTTACTTCACAATTTTTCTTATACAGTCCATTTGTTGTTTAGGGCTCATTACAGTAGCTTAAGGTACTAGAGGTGTGTGTCTGTGTGTGCGTGTGTCTTTCTGTCTCTGTGTGTGTCTTTCTGTCTCTGTGTGTGTCTTTCTGTCTCTGTGTGTGTCTTTCTGTCTCTCTGTGTGTCTGTCTCTCTGTGTGTCTGTCTCTCTGTGTGTCTGTCTCTCTGTGTGTCTGTCTCTCTGTGTGTCTGTCTCTCTGTGTGTCTGTCTCTCTGTCTCTCTCTCTGTCTCTCTCTCTGTCTCTCTCTCTGTCTCTCTGTCTGTCTGTGTCTGTGTGTGTGTGTCTATTCTCTTTGAGACTGCATTCTGTTACTGTGCAGTAAATTTTTTGATACTGTAGACTTTAAAATGGCTGTCCAGGAGAAAGACAAGCATCCCGAGTCTGGCTTTAAAAAGTGTCCAAAATGTGAACAAAAGAGGTCTGTGACAGATAGTCATGTTAATTGTGTTTATCTTGGAGCCTTGCATTTGCAAGAGAGCTGCTCCATTTGCCATTCTTTTTCTTCCAAATTTTACACGAAAGAAAAAGAAAACTCAATAGACAGTGGACTTCTAAAATCTTCATTTCAGGAAGCTTTGAGTGACCAGGATAAATCTAGCCAGTCTCCCAAGTCTTCATAGGCTTCTTCTTCTGATGTGACAAAATCTAAAAAAAAATCGACATCTGCTCCACTGCCTTTGGAGCCAAGCGTCTTGTCTTTTCAGAGCTGGTCCCTAGTCCTGGAACCGGTATCTGAAGTACTGAAGTCTCCCACTCCAGTCAGTACCTCCATCCATACATTCATCTCGGTCCTCGATCAGCCTATCTGATTTGGATGTCTATCGTGTGATGCAGAAGTTGCTACAGGCATCAGTGTTTGCGAAATTTTTATCGGCTCCGACCCAAGTGGTTTCAGAGCTGAAAACTGTAATGCCATCGACTTCTTTTCCTCCTCCGAGCCATACCGGTCCTTCGGAGCTGGAGGAGTTTGACCTGATGATTGTTGAGCCTTCGGAGCCGAGGCCTGCTCCAGTGGCATCTGTTCCGATTACTCGGACTTCCTCGGCGCCTATCAAGGAGTCTAGGAGCCGACACTCTCCGGTCGGGTCCGCGGAGGATAGTTGGACTGATATGTCGGTTCCAACTTTTCCTCTCGGGGCCTCGGCTCGGATGAGTTCCTACCTCTGGTTCGGAGACCACTGTTCCTGTGCTGAGGGGATTGGTGATTTCTTTGGATCCAGCGGTTCCTTCTCATCGGAGCAGGGGGTGCCTATGAGGAGAGTGATGCCCCCCAAGTCATCTACAACTTCAGGTCCAATTACTTCCTCCCCAGAAG
Organism: Protopterus annectens; assembly: GCF_019279795.1. Classification (NCBI taxonomy): domain Eukaryota; kingdom Metazoa; phylum Chordata; order Ceratodontiformes; family Protopteridae; genus Protopterus; species Protopterus annectens. Next base: position 309,088,178 of record NC_056737.1, read on the forward strand.
CACCTGTGTCCACTTCTGCCTGTCAGATCCTTTCGAAGCGTAGAGACCCTGAGCCTCAGGAAGCCCCACTGGGTGGCCCCTACTTTTCCAAGACCTCACCAGAAGTTGCCACTAACGAGGTTCCCAGGAAGAGAATTTGCAAGAGGAAGCACCTAGTCTCCACACAGGAGTCTCTCACGTCCGATACCGACTTAGATGAATCAGAAGGATCCCCATGGTCCCCCTCTGAAGATCTCATTTGCTGAGATATTAGAAATCCTTAGGCAGAGGGGTGGCTGCAAGTCCACCACCCCTACTGAAGATGAGTCCGTTCTCCTGAAGGCTTTCGGGTCTCAATCCTCCACCTCTTGGGTGTCTCCGCCCTTCGATGAGCTCATGGAGCTGGTCTCATGAAGGGCGTGGAAGTCTTCGGACACCATGGAGCCTGTCCCTAGGAGGCCCAATAAATTTATTTTTGCCCCTCAAGATAAATCTTTTCTCACCAAGGGAGTGCCAGTTGATGCCATGTTGGTGGTGGTGGCAGCCACCAAAAAGGAAATGTCAGACTTCTTCCTCTATCCATCCTCCTAACAGAGACTCTGGGATCCTGGATTGATACGGGAAGCGCATGTGCAGTTTAGCGACTTTTGCCATGCGTTCACTTAACTATCTCACACATTTTATGAGACTGCAAAGAGACCTCCTAAAAGAACTTTGAGATGCTCTTCAGCCTCAGACAAAGTTGCCTCCCAGCTTGCTACCCTCAATTCCATAGTGAACTCGTCCATGTGCCTCATTTTATATGCAGCTGATGGAACGATCAGGGCAAGTGAGTACAGGAATTGCTCTTAGGAGACGTTCCTGGATACGCTTGTGTTCCTTCGCAGAGCCCTTTAAGTCATTCTTTGACAACGCCCCTTTTGATAGCTCGTACCTTTTCAGGCCCAGAGTTAAGGAACCTTTGCCCAGGTGTGAGTAGGAAGGAAAGACTCTGTCTGCTGTCAGGGTCCGTTTTTCCGCCCCTACTAGACCCTACCCCAAGAGTCAAAAGGGAGGAAAGATGTGGTTCCAAAAAGCCCAAGGAGCCTTTTTGGACATGTGGTGACCCCCCCTCCAGTGGCAGAGGAGGGGGGCAATAATGGAAGACTCCACTCTCCTGGCAAAGGGTCTCCTCAAAACCAGGGTGACTGAGACCTACCAGTGCTCCTGAAAGGAGGCTTGACTGTCCTGCTCTAGAGCCAGTTGGAGATCCCTTATCTTTGTATCCAGACGCCTGGCTCAAAATAACAAACAACAACTGGGTACAAAGTATAGTTTCCAGAGGATATTTCATTCCTTTCGTCACTCCCCCTCCATTGACAACAAAAATCCGGGACGTTTCACCCAGTTACAGGGAACAAGCAACAGTAGAGGTCCAAATGTTGCCAAGAAAAAAGAGAGTTATCCAACCAATCCCAGCAGACCAGACAGGATTCGGAACTTATTTAAGATTCTTTAGTTCCAAACAATACAGGGTACCGGAGACCTGTTTTGGACCTCAGCAGACTAAACAGAAATGTCAAGAAAGAGAAGTTCCAGATGGTCACGCTTCAGTCAATACTTCACTTCTTAGGGAAAGACTTTTGGATGTGCTCGATAGATCTACAGGATGCGTACTATCATATAAAAATGACCAGACCATCCAGGGATCATCTGCACTTCTAGCTGGGAACCAATCATTACCAGTTTTGAGCCCTGCCCTTTGGTCTCACTACAGCCCCCAGAGGTATGACCAAATGTATGGCAGTGGTCACGGCTTACCTGAGGCATTTAGGATTCCAGGTGTGTCTGTAATTAGACAATTGGCTCCTCACCACCATCACCAGGCATCAGCTAATACAAGCCAGGAACACCACTCTCACTCTCTGCAATCATCTGGGCATTACCATAAATTCAGAAAATTTTGCCTTGTCGCCATCGCAACATATCGTTTTTATGGGAGCAGAATTGGACACCACCACCACCACTGTTTAACTTCCAGCAGAAAGAGTTTCACTACTTCGTTAACAGGTCCAGAACATCGTATCCAGAGACAAGGCTCCAGCATCAGAAGTGCTAAAGTTGTTAGGTATGATGGCAGCTGCAATAATGTTACCATTGGGTCGCATGCATATGCGGATTCTACAATGGCTGCTATTCACTCAATGGTCTTAGTAAGAGCTCCCATTGTCTCATTTCATAATTGTGACAAACACATGCAAAAAGAATCTTCGGTGGTGGTTGACCTCTCCATGTGACAGTAGGTCGTCCTTTTATCCTACCCTCACCAGCGGCCACAGTGACCATGGATGCTTCCCTGATAGGGTGGGGTGGGCATTTTAAGGGAAGAACAGTCTGAGGCACATGGACTAAACAAGAGACACATCTTCATATTAATGTCCTGGAGATGAGCAGTTCTTTTGGCGTTGCAGTACTTTCAGGACTCTTCCTCTGGGGATAATTGCAATTCAAACGGACAACATGTCAGTGGTCTGGTACTTGAACAAACAAGGAGAAACCAGGTCCTACCCCCTTTGTCGCGAGGCTCTAAGAGTATGGCAGTGGGCTATATCCACCCAGTGCTTTCTGATAGCAACGCACATCCCGAGGAAATCCAACGTGATTGCAGACAAACTGAGCAGAGCAATTTTGTTGCCTCACGAGTGGTCCCTCAAAAAAGAGATAGCGGAGAGAATATTCCACAGATGGGGCCAGCCTTGCTGCGACCACATGAACACAAAATGGAGAAGCTACTTTGCCCTGAATCCCCCTGCAGAGATTCCCCAAAGGGATGCACTCTACACGATTGACCACTGGGTCTCCTCTATGCATTCCCATCAATTCCCTTGATACCCAAAGTATTACAGAAAGCAAAAACCCTGGGAAGGACCATAATTCTAATAGCCCCTCATTGGCTTCGTCATATTTAGTTCCCCTTCCTTTGACTTCGGAAGAGCCTTGTATTTTGGACCCAGTTCCAGACCTTCTGACGCATTCATTGGGGGCTCTTCATCCCTCTCTTCAGTCCCTAAAACTGACAGCTTGGCTGCTCCAATTCTCAACATAGCCATGTTCCATAAACTTTCAAATAAAATGCAACATATTTTAAAATCATCTCAGATGTCCTCTACTAGGAAGTTGTTCCTTAGCAAATGGAGAAGATTTTTGTATGGGCTTCTCAAAATAGCATTCATCCCTACCAAACCCCCATTTCATCCATATTAGAATTTTTGACTGTGCTTTTCAATAAAAGAGCTGCGGCAGCAGTACATCTTGCTGCCATCTCTAATTTTCACCTTGGCTTTGAAGGATTGAACATAATGTCACACAAGCTATCCAAAGCCTTTCTCAAAGGGACCTTCCGTCTCAGACTACCTGTGAAATCCCCTTATACTCCATGGAACCTAAATTTTATGCTTTCATGCATTATTCTCCCACCTTTCGAGCCAGCTTCCTCATATGATTTGAAATTGTTGTCTTGGAAGATTATCTTTTTAGTAGCCATCACATCTGCCCGTTGAGTATCAGAGCTGCAAGCATTGTCCATAAAGCCTCCTTATTTGATTTTCCATGCTGACAGACTGTTCCTGTGAACAAATCCTTCATTTTACCTAAAGTTTGTACTGAAGCTAACCTTAACCAGATCATAGATTTACCAGTGTTCTTCCCCAGACACACCAGCAACAAATTTGATGTTCATAGACAGCTCAGATTTTACCTGGATAGAACAAGAGAGTTCAGAAAATCAGAACAACATTTTGCTTCCTTTTCAGATTCTAGGAATGGTATGCCAGTGGCAAAAACAACACTGTCCTAGATGGTTACCTGATTGTATCACATTTACTTATTCAGCTGCCAATTTACCTTTACAACACAAAATTAAGGCCCATTCTACCAGAGCAGTGTCCACATATTCTGCTAGGCTTCGTATAGACAACATTTGTGCAGCAGCCATTTGGTCAAGACCTCATACCTTTATCACTCATTACAAAGTTTATAAGGCTTCCAGGGACAGGGCCTCCTTTCGTTCTACTGTCCTGAAAAACGTACTCCCGTGAGCCACCCGAGAAAGATTGTGCTTGGGACGCTACCCATCTGTAAGAACGAACGGCGAGATAGAACTTTACATAAAGAAGATGTCCTTTAAGGATGCATCTGCAGTCCTAACAAATGGGTTGTCCTGTCGTCAGGCAGCCCTTCGGTCGGCCGGATTCCAAAGTCTGGGTCTGGCCTCGGCTGGTGTCGCACTTCACCCGACGTCATCTCTGCTGGTCTTCGGGTATAAAGGCATCAGCCGACGCCATTTTCCCCAGTCTTTCTTGCCGTGGCCCGAAGCAGAAGCTGTTCGCAAGTGCCGGTCGGTCAGATCCAGAGATTACTACTACCGAATACTACTTCGAAGACTTCTAAAAAGCTAAGTACCCCGTTGGGGACTCTTTCTTGCTTCAGCCGATGTCAGAAAAAGTGAATAACTGTTTAACTTGTGGGAAACAAATACCTCATAAAGATTTCCACTCTTACTGCTTACCTTGTTTAGGCCCAGACCACGACGTAGCAGCCTGTTTAGCCTGTGCTTCCTTCAACCGACGAACGCTTAGGCGTCGGTCGGAGTTTGCTGAACAGTTTTTCGGCTCAGATTTTGCGTACATTATGCCGTCGGATACTCCGACTTCTCAAATTGTTAAGAAACGCAAAGAAAAAGACCGACACTCGCGGTCCGCGGTTTCGGCCGAAACCACGGTTAAGCAAACCGCGAGTGTCTCGGTTTCGGCCGAAACCGAGCAAACGGGTCAATCTTCAGCCGAATCCATGACTACTACCGAGGCTCCTGCTACCCTAGTTGAATCGGCCTCTGAAGTTTTGCCTACTAATGTGGTTTCTCTAGAATTATCGGACACCATCCCTTTGGATGTCTCTACCCCAGCACGTGGTGCTGCTAGGCCTCCTGCAGCCATGTCTATAAAGGCCTTTGCCAGGGCTAAAGCAGCCAAAACTGCTAAGTCTGTGCCTGTTAAGCCCCTTCTCACAGGCCCAGTTCCAGTTCCCAAATGCTTACTCTGGCAGAGGATCTCATCTCTTTAATAAGGGGATCCCAATCTCACCCAGACAGGGCCTCTCAACCTCCAGAAAAGAGACCTAGAGCAGAGCCCCTGAGCCAGTGTCCTCAGATGACTCTTCTGATGATTCAGACAATACAGACCATCCAGAGGCTCCTTTTTCTACTTATGAAGATTCCGATGCTGAAGAATCTATTCCTTCTGCCTCTCCACCAGAGGAATTTTCCTTTGGGGAAACCTTACATGCCATGAGAGAGCAATTCCAATGGCAGGGACAAGATTTCTCAGATTCAAGAAAAAGGCTTAGGACCTTTCTACACTTACCGCAACATAGGCCCTTAGCTATACCTCCAGTTCTTCCTGTTGTGGATGATGCATTTAATGATGTTTGCACTGCTCCTGATACTTTACCTCCAGCCCCTGCCAAGCCCGATAGGTTTTACAGGGTATTGGACACTCATCACCACCTATACAAGGCTCCCCTTGCAGATCCTGAGACTATCTCCCAGGGGCCTAAGGCAGTAGCTTCGACCTCAGCGAAAAACCCTCTCCCTTCTGAAAGGGAATCCAGGTCCTTAGAGAGATGGGGTAAAAAAGTATACACCTCTGCTACTCTCTCAGCTAGAGCTCTGAACTGTCAGTTTCATATGATCCAATACCAAGAGTTTATGCTTGATCAGTTAACTAAGAAACTGTCCTCTGATGATTCCTTAGATAAGAAATATGTTTTAGAAATGGTGAATAACATTCAGCAGGTTAGTAACCATTCTTTAAAATGTGGCTATGATGCACTGGAGGCTTCATTTAGATCAGCCATGACTAGCACAGTTATAAGAAGGCATGCATGGTTGAAAGAACAGGTCTTGCCGGATCATGTTAAAGCAAAACTATTAGATGCTCCTATGGATAAGGTCAGTCTATTTGGTTCTCCTGCCCAGCAAGTAATGAAGAAAATGGAAGAGAAGGCAAAATCTGTACAAACAGTTAAAGATTTCTTACAGGTTCAGCCCCCAAGGTTTAGCAGGAACTGGCCTTCCAAAAATTGGTCCTTTCCAGACTCCTCTAAATCTCAGAGAGGCAGGAATAGACGTTCCAGAGGCAGAAATCAATCCAGAGGAGGTGCCTACAGAGGACGCCAGTGGCAAGGCAATAACCAACGAGGCACAGACACAACCACTGCCACTACAACAGGACAAACACAGTGACTTGGCTCTGACACCGCCCTCCAGGGAACAAATAGCAGCATCCTTAGGCGGAAAGTTAGCCTTATTTTCAAAAAATTGGCACTATATCACAAGAGACAAGTGGAATTTGCAAACTATAGACCAAGGCTACAAGTTTCATTTCCACACCTTACCAGTAAAAAGAGGAATGCCAAACCTACCACCAAATCAAAAAACAGAAGCTCTAAAACAGATAGCTCAATTAACAAAGATGAGAGCTGTGGAAAGGGTGCCACCTACAGAACAGGGCAAAGGATTTTATTCCAGACTCTTCCTAGTACCAAGAAAAGAGAAAAGTTGGAGACCTATTCTCGACCTGTCCGCTTTAAACACATTCATCATTGTTCCAAAATTCAAAATGCTGACCCTACAGCAACTTCTTCCCATGCTGGGCAAGGAGTGTTGGCTGTTAACTCTAGATCTCAAGGAGGCATACCTGCACGTCCCCATACGACCAAATTGCAGAAGATACCTCAGATTTCTTGCAGGATCAGAGCATTATCAATTCTCAGCATTGCCCTTTGGCTTATCTACTGCGCCCAGAGTATTCACAAAATGCCTGGCATCAGTAATCGCTCATTGCAGGCTACAGGAATCCAAATTTATCCATACCTGGACGACTGCCTGATACAAGCGGACAACAAAAGCAAGCTGACACAAGACTTACAAAGAGTCATTTGCTTACTACAAGCCCTGGGATACACAGTCAATTTAAAAAGTCAAGACTGATACCATCCCAAACAAGAACATTCTTGGGTGCAGAATTGGACACAGTAAAGCAGATGGCATTCCTAACTGCAGAAAAACAAGAACATCTCCCTCTTTACTTCTTGGCATTAACAAAGCAGAACAAACTAACAGCAAGGAAAGTACTGCAGGCCTTGGGCTTCATGGCATCATGCATAATCCTGGTCCCCATGCCAGACTGCATATGAGAAAGCTACAGTGGTACCTAAAGAATTTATGGTCTCAACACAGGCACAGCTTAGAAACCGAAATACCACTAATCCCATGCCTGAAACAAGAGTTCCTATGGTGGGCTCAAGCATGCCAGTCAAACCCAGGTTTGCCCTTCCACAACATTCAAGCAAGCCAAACCATCACAACGGATGCCTCAGACCTAGGTTGGGGGGGCCCACATGCTGGACAAATGCATTCAAGGATTATGGACTCCAGATCAGCTGCACCTGCACATAAATCAAAAGAAATGCTGGCAGTAAAACTAGCAATCCAGAATTTCAGACCATTCCTCAAAGAAGGCCAATTAATGATAAGGACAGACAACACCACAGTCATGTGGTACATCAACAAACAGGGAGGCACTCATTCATACCCCTATGTCGAATGGCTCTGGACCTATGGAATATGGCTCTGAGCTACAACATCCAGTTACAGGCAATATTTGTACCGGAAAGAAAACATCCTAGCAGACATGTTAAGCAGAACTACCTCGGATGCTCACGAATGGATGCTACACCCCGACATCTTCAAGGCCATCACAAAAAAATGGGGAATGCCACAAATAGACCTATTCGCATCCCCACTCAATCACCAGATCAAGAAATTCTGCACAAGGACATACCACCCACTGGCTTGGAAGGTGGACTCTCTATCCTTCAGTTGGAAAGACCTGACAGCATATGCATTTCCACCTCTTCCTTTGATGCACAAGGTACTACTGAAAATCAAAGAGGAACGTCCAAGGATAATTCTGATAGCTCCAAATTGGCCAAGACAACATTGGTATCCTTTGCTGAGGAGCATGTCTCGGGGAGGAACGTGGACACTACCCCTGATTCCTTTGATGTTAACTCAGAGCGACTACAACATCATGCATCCAAACCTGAAAACTCTACAACTGACTGCCTGGAACATTACATAAGAGCAACTAACCCAGATTTATCCCAAAGGGTTAAAGACATTATCCTTGAGGCCCGCAGACCTTCAACAAGAAGGAACTATGCAGGAAAATGGAAAAGGTTTGTCATTTGGAGTTCTGAAAGAGGAAAGGATGTGTCAAAGATAGATATTGCCAACATCCTGGAGTATTTGGCAGAGCTTCTCCATACAGGCCTGTCCTATTCCTCCATCAAGATACATGCATCAGCTATTTCTGCAGAATACAGCTTGATCCCCTGTCTTCTCACACCCTCTACTCAGGCAGTTCCTCAGAGGAATCAAGAATGTAAAACCTCCTAGGAAACCACCATTACCAGCATGGGACTTGAACTTTGTGCTAGAAAAATTGACACTCCCTCCATTCGAACCAGCAGCAACAGCAGACCTTCAACACCTATCCTGGAAAACTGCTTTCCTACTGGCAATTACTTCAGCAAGGAGGGTTTCGGAACTACAGGCCTTAATGGCAGTACAACCCTTCCTAATCTTCCATCAAGATAGTGTCCATGAGAACTAATCCTACATTTATGCCTAAGGTGGTATCCAGAGTGTCTCTAAACCAGGCAATCCACCTACCTACCTTCTTTCCCAATCCACAGAACAGGGGGGAAAGACTGCTGCATACCTTGGATGTACACAGACAGTTGCGCTACCACCTGGACAGAACCAAGGGCAATAGAAAAACTGACCAGCTTCTAGTAGCTTATGCAACAGGAAGGGAAGGAAAAGCAATTTCCAAACAGACAATCTCCAAGTGGATAGGAAATTGCATAAGATTCTGTTACTCCTACCATGGAAAGCAAATTCCACAGAACATAAGGCCTCATTCTACAAGGGCTACAGCCACTACCACAGCTTTCTTCACGAGGAGTGGCTACCAAGGACATTATTGAGGCGGCTACTTGGACCTCCGTGCATACATTTGCCAAGCATTATAACTTACCTCTATACTCTAGATCCCGAGCAGGCTTTGCCACTGCTGTTTTGCAAGGGATCCTAACTACACCATAATTCTTCTTCCTCCTCCCTAGTTTGGCTATGGTATTCTACCCATTTGTTAGGACTGCAGATGCATCCTTGAAGGACATAGTACAGTTTTGTACCTACCATAAATGTAGATGTCGAACAGGATAGCATCTGCAGTCAGGATTACCCACCCTCCTTCCCTCTGTGGTACTCCTAGGGTATTTACCCTCCTAATAGCTAGCTGGGGGGGGGATCTCTTATGGTGTATTTGTTTGTATATATGTACATACATGCTTATTTTTGTGTTTGCCTTCTACCTTTTTGGAAACATTGGCATTTATCCAAAATTTAGCTTTCCAAGAGGGCAACTGGCATCTGGGGCAAGAAACACTGAGGAAAATGGCGTCGGCTGATGCCTTTATACCCGAAGACCAGCAGAGATGACGTCGGGTGAAGTGCGACACCAGCCGAGGCCAGACCCAGACTTTGGAATCCGGCCGACCGAAGGGCTGCCTGACGACAGGACAACCCATTTGTTAGGACTGCAGATGCTATCCTGTTCGGACATCTACATTTATGGTAGGTACAAAACTGTACTTTATATACTCACCATAATGTTCCATGTGACTTGTTGATCTCGCCTTCATTCGTACTTGCCTCCCTCCAGGGTTTTTCGAGGACCGAGATACTAGCTTTATCCTGGTTGCTCAGTCTTTCTATGGGTTTTTATCCTAAAGAGTGATAGAATGGCACATGGTATTATTAGACGCAGCAAACAAGATTTGAGGTAACTCAAGATGCATCATGGGATAGGGACTTGGCCTCGAGCTGTCTGAAGACCTCGAGCTTTGTAGTAGGCCGACTCTGAGTAGAGGATCTGCTCCAAACCCATCTGTAAGAATGAAGGCGAGATGAACAACTCGCATGGGATGTTATGGTCAGTACATAACTTCTTTTTAGTATCATTACATGAACGTGCCATGGACATAGATGTTCCTGAGTTGATTTTGTCACACTAGACGTCCATTCACTCTTTACTGTTATTCCTAATGACATAGGTTTGGATTTTGTTAGGTCTTTCCAAAGTAATTAGTGTGAGTACACACAAACTCATATCGCATTTCTATGTTTATTGACAATTGATTCTTGAGAATAATATTTTCAGGTTTCATGGGGAGTATTATATTTAAAAAAACTGGTGTAGCGATGGGCACACCTTGCGCCAATTTGCATACGAATATAGTCATGGCACGATGGGAAATGGATTGCATTTTGGTCAATGGATGTTTCTCTAGGTACATTACATACTATAGCCATTTCGTGGGCGACATTTTTCTTTTGTGGACAGGGTCTACTGATCTTTTAAAGAAAAATTTTTTTTTTTTTAATTCTTTGACATCCTTTTTGTCTCTTACTGTGAATTTTTCTGATAAATTGACTTTTTAGATGTTAAGTTGTTAAAAAATGCTGATCATATGATCGGTAGTCCAGTATGTAGGAAACCTTGCAGGAAGAATGGTATACTTCAGGGGCAGCATACATCCCAATTACATTTGTAGAAATGTAATTAAGGGTCAGACACTGCAAGCATCGAGACTTAATAGTGAAGATTCAGCTTTTTGTCAGGCACTATCTACTTTACATTGTGAATTTTTAGGCAGAGGATACAATCAAAACAGGATTGTTTTATCATTTATGATGAGGTTAATAGGAGAAGCAGTGGACGGCCCCCTATTTGTTAGGAGCCGATTTCTACTTATATGACTAATGTTAATAGAGCAGTAATAAAAGAACAAGGATGCTTCTCTCTTTTTCTTCTGATATTGACCGTATTTACAATGTAATGAGAAGGAACTGGCATACACTCATGGCTGATTAGAATATGAGACGAGTAATAGGCACTGAGCCCAGATTTATTTTTAAGAATAAGAAGTCTTTGAAGTGATTACTATGTCTTAAAAAGTTTGTAGAATACTAAAGGATAGGTACTTTTAGATGTTCATCGTGTTTCACTGTTGCAGTCATTACACTTGGGCTATCCTGCTGGCAGGCTACCTGCAGTCGGCCTGAATTCCAAAGTCTAGGTCCGGCGTCAGTTGCTGTCGCCTCTTCCCTGACGTCAGAGCGCCAGGGGTATAAAAGATGCAGCCAACGCCATTTTCTTCAGTCTTTCTTGCCGTGCGGTGCCCGAAGCAAAAGCAGTTCTCAAGTGCCAGTCGGCCGACTCCTGAGATTTTCGAATTTGAATTTCAGATCCAAAGTCTTCAATAAAGCTAAGTACCCCATTGGGGAAACTTTTTCTTGCTCCAGACCGATGTCAGTAAAAGTTAATAATTGTATTTCTTGTGGGAAGCAAATACCTCATAAGGATTTTCATTCTTATTGTATTCCTTGCCTAGGCCCTGACCACGACGTTGCTAGTTGTCGGTTTTGTGCTAGATTCAACCAACGCACTATTAAGCGTCGGTTCGATTTTGCTTTACATTATTTTGGCAGAAGGTTTAACTATATAATGCCGTCGGAACAACTGACGATCGGAGTTCATAAAAAGCGCAAAGACAAAGAAAAGTACAGGCATCCGAGGTCCATAACCGACGAAGCCTCTTCTAGGCCAGTCGCCGGTTCGAAGTGAGGTGCTTTCGCAGCCCCTGATGCCCGCTACCTCAGAGCCACAGGCCGCTGACGACTCCCACGTGGAGCCAGCTAGGCCTCTGGATACTCAAGGTATTGGACACTCATAAACTATTCCCTCAGATGGGTCCGGAGCTGCTGGGCAGGCATCGGCTTCTGAGGGTGTTTTCAGACCTACACAGTTATATGTAAAGCCTACTTCAGCTTCCAAAGCAAAGACTAAAGCAGTTCTAAAGACAAAGAAACAAGTACAGCATTTTCCTGGACAGACTTCCATGCCCAAAAAACAGATGCTCAAAATGGCCGAAGACCTAATTACCTTGATCAGGGGGTCCCATCCCCCTCCTGACAAGAGGCCTAGGCGAGAGACAGAATATGAATCTTCAGATCAGGCTTCCATTTCCTCTGACTTCTCTTCTGAACAGGAATAGTCTCTTCCTCCTTATGAGGATTCTGATGCTGAAGAATCTATCCCTTCAGCCTGTCCGCCTGAGGATTATTATTTTGGGGAAACCCTGCGTACCATGAGGGAGAGCCAAGACTACTCAGAATCTAAGAAAAGGCTTAGAGATTTTCTTTTCTTACCTCAGCACAGGCCTCTGGCTATTCCTCCTGTGTTAGACATTGTAGATGATGTATTTTCAGAGTCCGGCCTTTCTCCTGAGTCCCCCCCCCCCCCCGCCCCTGTTAAACCAGACAGATACTACAGGGTTCCAGATTCACATAAATTTCTTTATAAAAACCCTGCTGCTGACCCAGAAACTATTTGTCAGGGTCCCAAAGGGGTCAAGGCTTCTTCTGCTAAAATCCTATCCACTCTGATAGGGATTCAAGGGCGCTAGACAGATGGGGAAAAAAGGTTTACACTTCTGCTACTTTGGCTGCGAGGGCTTTAAATTGTCGATTTCATATGCGTAAATATCAGCAATACTTAATGTCACTGCTAAAACAGAAAATGTTGTCAAATTCTGATTGTGCAGAAAATAAGGAAATGCAGGATTTATTGCATGCAACTGAACAAGTGGGGAAGCATACATTGCAATGTTGTTTTAATTCTCTGGAGGCCTCTTGCAGGGCTGCATTTACGGGTTCTGTCATTAGGAGGCATGCTTGGTTAAAGGAACAGAATCTGCCTGATCATGTTAAAGCAAAATTATTAGATGCTCCATTACAGCATGATACTTTATTTGGTGTTAAAGCAGAGGAGGTGTTGAAGAAAATGGAGGACAAAGCAAAATCTATGCAAACAGTAAAGGATTTCTTACAGGTACAGCAACCCAGATTTAGCAGGAACTGGCCTACAAAGAATTGGTCCTTTCCAGTGTCAGACAGGCCACAAAGAGGCAGATACAGACGCCCCAGAGGCAGATCCCAGCCCCAGGGCTCATACAGGCCTAAACAGTGGGGCGCTTCTACCTCCAAAAGCGGAGAAGACAAATCACAGCCATACAGGAAACAGCCCCAATGACTTTCTTGTGCCAGCACCAAGCACTTATCTTTTGGCAGCCCCCTTAGGGGAAAACTAGCACTTTTTTTTCTCAGAATTGGCACATGATCACCCAGGACAAATGGGTCTTGAATATAGTGTCCCAGGGCTACAGGTTCCACTTTCACACCCTGCCAAGGTCAAAGGGTATGCCAGACCTGCCACACAATCAATGGGCAGAGGCACAAAAACAAGTTTCATCCCTCATGAACATGAGGGCTATTCAGCAAGCACCACAGCAAGAGCAAGGACAAGGATTTTACTCGACTTTTCTTGGTTCCCAGAAAGGGCAAAACCTGGAGACCAATACTGGATCTGTCTACTCTAAATACATTTCTGGATGTCCCAAAATTCAAAATGTTGACTCTGCAGCAGCTTCTGCCCATGCTGGGCAAGAAGGCTTGGCTTGTAACTTTGGACCTAAAAGAGGCATACCTGCATATCCCAATTAGACAATCTTGCAGAAGATACCTCAGATTCATAGCTGGCTCAATGCACTACCAATTCTCTGCACTGCCCTTTGGCTTATCTACCGCGCCCAGGGTCTTCACAAAATGCTTGGCACCAGTAATTGCATTTTGCAGACAAAGAGGAATTCAAATATATCCTTACTTGGACGATTGCCTTATTCAAGCAGAGAACAAGGACATTCTACAAAAGCATCCGGCGTTTGTAAAAAGATTATTAATTTGCCTAGGGTACACAGTAAACGAAAAGAAATCAAAACTAGTACCCTCTCAAGAGATAATATTCCTGGGTGCAAGCTTTTAAATTCAACTGTCCAGATGGCTTATCTCACGCCAGACAAACAAAGGCAACTGACTTCTTACTTCCAAATGTTGGCAAAAAAGACCCAGTTATCTGCAAGAAAAATTCTGCAGGCCTTGGGCTTCATGGCATCCTGCATTCTGCTAATTCCATATGCCAGGCTGCATATGAGGAAATTACAATGGTATCTAAAAAGTGTTTAGACCCAACCTTGTCACAGTCTGGAAACATTAATTACCCTCATTCCTTGCCTGCAACAGGAGTTTCAATGGAGGGCACAGGCCTGTCACCACAACAAGGGACGGCCATTCACCCTACCCACAATCAGGCAGTCAGTAACAACAGATGCATCAGATTATGCCTGGGGAGCACACATGGCAATAAAATGTATTCAGGGCTTATGGCCCACAAGCCAAATGCATCTTCATATCAATCAAAAAGAGATGCTAGCTGTTCAAAATGCCCTGACAGCTTTCAAGGATCTACTTCATCCAGGTCAACTACTGATAAGGACAGACAATACTACAGTCATGTGGTACATAAACAAGCAGGGGGGCACACATTCCTACCCCCTCTGCCGACAAGCCTTGACTTTGTGGGACACAGCATTGATTTATCAAGTACACCTGCAAGCACAATTCCTGCCAGGAAAGAAAAATACCCTGACAGACTAACTAAGCAGAAAGCTCACGGATCCCCATGAGTGGAAACTGGATCCACAAGTCTTCAGCATGATAACAAAGAAGTGGGAATGCCCAGACATAGATCTATTTGCCTCCCCTCACAACTGCCCACTACAGACATTCTGCACAAGGACTTAGCACAAGCAAGCATGGAAAGTGGATGTTCTATCATTCAGCTGGAAAGCCCTAACAGTATATGCCTTTCCTCCTGTGCCTCTCCTCCTCAAGGTACTCCTAAAGGTCAGACAAGAGAATCCAAAATTTATTCTGATTGCTCCAGACTGGCCCCGCCAGCACTGGTACCCAATCCTAAAGAGCTTGGCTCAAGGCCCAGCCTGGAAATTGCCTTTAATTCCTCACTTACTGACCCAACGAAACAATCAGATCCTGCACAGCCAACTCAGAAACCTACATCTGGCAGCATGGCGGATAATGTAGCCATTCAGAACACACCTCTCTCTAAAGCAGTGATGGATGTTATTTTGGAGGCCAGGAGGCCCAGTACCAGAAAATCTTATGCAGAAAAATGGGAAAGATTCTGTGCTTGGAACCAGGTACAAGGAATTGACATGTTTGTGCCAAATATTCCTCAGATTTTACAATACCTAACTGAGATGCTGGACAAAGGCCTATCCTTTTCATCAATTAAAATCCATGCTTCTGCCATTTCAGCTCATTACAATACAGAACCACCAATTTCTTCACATCCGTTGCTAAGGCAGTACTTCAGAGGGGCCAAAAACATAAGACCCCCAAGGAGAGCACCAATACCTGCATGGGACCTCAATTATGTCTTGGAAAAACTCACACTGCCGCCTTTTGAGCCAGCCAGTACAGCTGAAATAAAGTTCTTATCTTGGAAAACAGCTCTGCTCCTAACAATAACCTCTGCAAGACGAGTCTCAGAGTTACAGGCACTCATGGCTGTGGAACCTTTTATCATTTTCCATCCAGGGTTTCTCTGAGGACAAACCCAACATTTATGCCTAAAGTAGTGTCCAGTGTGGCCCTTAACCAAGCCATTCAATTGCATACTTTTTATCCAAACCCACAGAATAAGGGTGAGAGACTCCTGCATTCTTTGGACATACACAGACAGCTACGCTTCTACTTGGACAGAACTAAAGCTTTCAGAAAGACTGAGCAACTCTTAGTGGCATATGCTGCAGGATCACAAGGAAAGGCTATCTCAAAGCAGACTATTTCAAAATGGGTAGGCCACTGCATTCATTTCTGCTATTCACAACATGGCAAATCAGTGCCTAAGGGCATTAGGCCACATTCAACCAGAGCAGCAGCCTTCCTCAAAGGAGTACCAACCAAAGACATTTTAGAGGCTGCAACATGGAGTTCAGTGCACACTTTTACCAAGCACTACCACTTACCTCTCTACTCTAAATCCAGAGCAGGCTTTGCCACTGCAGTTCTGCAGGGCCTTATAGCCTCTCATAATCCTATTTAGACCCAGCCACCCAACCTCAGCTTTGGGATTCAACCCAAGTGTAATGACTGCAACAGTGAAACACGATGAACGTAGTACAGTTGTGTACCTACCATAAATGTAGATGTTCGAGTGTATTCACTGTTGCAGTCCAGGTTACCCACCCACCATCCCCCTTTTCTTGCTGGGACTTGTATGTACTTCTCTATCCTATACAACCTATGTGGTGTATTTGCTTGTAGATGAAGGAAATTTTTATTTTAGTGCATGCATACTTATTGGCGTAATATTTAGCCTACCTATTTGGGGGCACCTGACATCTGGGGCAAGAAAAACTGAAGAAAATGGCGTTGGCTGCATCTTTTTTATACCCCTGACGCTCTGACGTCAGGGAAGAGGCGACAGCAACCGACGCCGGACCTAGACTTTGGAATTCAAGCCGACTGCGGGTAGACTGCCAGCAGGATAGCCCAAGTGTAATGACTGCAACAGTGAAACACAATGAACATCTAAAAGTACCTATCCTTTAGTATTCTACAAACTTTTTAAGACATAGTAATCACTTCAAAGACTTATTCTTAAAAATAAATCTGGGCTCAGTGCCTATTACTCATCTCATATTCTAATCAGCCATGAGTGTATGCCAGTTCCTTCTCATTACATTGTAAATACGGTCAATATCAGAAGAAAAAGAGAGAAGCATCCTTGTTCATTAGCAAAATGAACCATTCTTTACAAGAACATGTTTGTCAACACATCAGTGATATCTGTAGATGAGATATAAAGAATACGTAAGTGATACGTATAGTAGATAAAGGACCTGATCATAGTTTTACTTTTTAGTACTACAATTGATTAATGATGGTCTTAGAATGGGAGATGAGAAGAATAAAACAAACTTTTGAAATGCGTTGGATAATTGTTATAATCATATAAATGTTTTGTTAAAAAGAGACTGTTTCTTTAAAACCCTTAAGTCACATGATTTATTCAAATAATTTTAGCAGTTACTTTGTTGCAAATAGTATTTAAACTGTTATTTTGTTTGTGGTTTTATATGGTCTGATGAAGCGTCTATAGCGGATGTGAATGCACTTACCTATTTGCTGTCTTAAAGAGTTCATGTTTTTTAAGCTGTGCTGCAATCTCTCTCATTTTATTCATATTTTGGATTTTTTTTTTTTTATAAGAGTGTTTTGCTTGGGCCACCAACATTTTTATTTGTTCTGAAGTTTCACTGTGGTTGAAATCCTTTTAAGAAAGGGAGCTTTGTTTGTTTTCTCATACGGTATTCTTCACCTTTATGGACTAAATGACGTATTAATGAAACATTGTGCATAAACAATGTATAATTTAAAGCATTTTATAAATGTTTTCTAAATATTTGAATATCTAATTGTTTGATTAGTCAGGTATATTTATGAATTAGTAATGGTGCTCTTCCATTGGAGTGGAATTACTGACTTGCCTTTTTTAAAGACCAGTTGTGTTGAAATGTTTTGAACCATCAAAGGCAGCTTGAGGAAGTGCTGGTTCTTTGAAGTATGTAATGAAGTTTGCAGCTTTTGGGTTGAGTTTGGTTGCTAGTGTGTGAAATATTAATGTTTAAAGTTTAATTTGGTGAATTTGGAATTGTGAGCTTTTGTGAAGATGATCTCTCTTACTTAACCTTACTTAATTTCCACTTGTTTTACTACTCATTGTTACTTATTCCTTGTGTGCTTATGTTTTCATGCCCATATCATGTACATGTGGGTTCTTGTACATGCGTAATTTGGAATTTGTATGTGTCCGATCAATAATAGAAATTAAATGGGGCTTTTGACATGGATGCTATGATCTTATTAGTCCCAGCAGGGGGGTAAATGTAATCATTGGGCAACTGTTGAATTTTTATCCAATGTAAAATAGTGTGATGAAGGAAGTGAAACATTTCACAAACTCTTGTCATTTTGCAGTAGTAGTTGTTGCATGGGATTGCTGTCCGGGGCTTTCGAGTCTCATTTAAGCCTTCTTTTGCTTTTGGTTCTGATTCATTAGATTTGAAGAAACATTAGTAGGAGGCAGCTTTGGTTTGTTCCCATGAATTATTAAAATCTTGTTAGAGTATGATGAGAAACAGATTGAACTGTTTAATGTGAAGACTGGAGCCATATTCATGCTAAGCCTGTGACCGAAGCTCCTTTGAAGTTATATAAAAAGATTGAGGATTTCTTCATGGGAATTCATGAATTTGGGGAAAAGTTAACATGTCTGAAGCATCTAAAACTTCAGAGGAACTTAAGCCTTCGAAGAAGATTTATGGTTCCCATGAGATTGTCCGACACGAATTTGCCAGCAGCGTGACCAGTGGTGCAGAGGCTATAAAGGTAGCAATAGTCAGCAGCAGTTTTCTCAGGGAGGTGACAACAGTTTCATTGTGGCAGTGTAAAAAAAGTCAGGGAATTGAGATACAAGTGACTGATGCTTGTGATATAACAGGATTGTATGATTTAAGATAAATTGAAGGTATTGTAAGAACGGTAAATGATCCCATTCAGAACAATTACTATAAACAAAGAAGGTTACAAAAAGGGGGAAATTAATGTTTGTAGGATTCTGATTTGAAGTTATGTGGAGGGGGAAGAGCACTGTGTTACTTTGGGAGTGGATGTTTTATCAGATAGTGCTGAAAAAGTGTTGTGAAGGGTTGAAGTTTGTTCCTACATCTACCATGTTAAATTCAGAGACAGATTTGGATATCTGTCTGTTTATAAGAAAATTACTAGATGTCCTTCAAGGATGCAACTGCAGTCCTGACATATGGGTTGTCCTGCCTCAGGCAGCCCTTCAGTCGGCCGGATTCCAAAGTCTGGGTCCGGCGTCGGCTGATGTCTCCCTTTCCCCGACGTCAGAGCGCCTGGGGTATAAAAACGTCAGCCGACGCCATCTTCTTCAGTCTTTCTTGCCGCGTGGTGCCCGAAGCAGAAGCAGTTCGCAAGTGCCGGTCGACCAGCTCCTGTGTTTTCAGCTACTGAAGTCTTCAAAAAAGCTAAGTACCCCGTTGGGGACCTTTTCTTGCCTCAGCCGATGTCAGATAAAAGTGAAAAAGTTAATAATTGTTTAACTTGTGGGAAACAAATACCTCATAAGGATTTCCACTCTTACTGCTTACCCTGCCTAGGCCCAGAACACAACGTCTCGGCCTGTGCAGCTTGTGCCTCTTTCAATAAACGCACTCTTAGGCGTCGGTCAGAGTTTGCACAGGATTATTTTGGAGAAGATTTCTGTTATATCATGCAGTCGGAGCTTCCGACAGCACATTTACCTAAAAAACGAAAGGATAAGGACCGACACCCGCGGTCTCGGCTGACACCACGCTTAGGCCTACTGTGAGTGTCTCGGTCTCTTCTGAGCCGGTTTCGCAACCGCTACAGACCGACGACACCACTCCACCGGTTACTTCGGTACCGGAGGCCAGCTCGGTGCCGGTTCCTGTTCTCCCCTTTGAGACCATAGCCCAGGATATTTCTGACACCATTTCTGTGGATAAGACTACTCCAGCAAGTGGGGCTGCCAGGCCTCCAGTGTCTATGTCCATTAAGGCCTACACACGTGCTAAGGCTGCCAAACAGGTTACGTCTCTCCCTCTAAGATCTGTTTCTCTGGGATCCACTTCTGGTTCTCAAATTTTAAGTTTAGCTGAGGACCTTATTTCTTTAATTAGGGGTTCACAGCCTCATCCAGATAGAGGCTCTCAGCCGCCTTCTGACAAGAGGCCTAGGGTTGAGCAGGTAGACTCCCAGTCCTCCGATGAGGCCTCAGGTGATTCTGCACATTCAGACTACCAGGAGGAGGCCTTCCCGGCCTACGAGGATTTTGATGCGGAGGAATCATCCCCAGTACCTTAGATCATGTTTGCAGTCTTCGTGCACAGATGTGGATTCTCTCTCTCAGCTTTAGTTTTCTCTCATTCAAGAGGCAAGGTCTCTTATTCTTCTTCTGATTCTACACCCTATCCCCCTCTGGTTCCATGCTCTCATCCCATCAGACGTATTCCACAGTAACAGCTATTACCAAGTAGCATCCAGATGATTTCCATGTAGGGACTACCCCTATGTTCATCGTGTTACCCTGCTGCAGTCATCACACTTGGGTTATCCTGCCGTCAGGCGGTCCCGCAGTCTGCCCGAATTCCAAAGTCTTGGTCCGGCGTCAGTTGCTGTGGCTTCTTCCCAGACGTCAGTGCGCCAGGGGTATATAAGAGGCATCCAACACCATTTTCTTCAGTCTTTCTTGCCACGCAGTGCCCGAAGCAGAAGCAGTTCACAAGTGCCGGTCGGCCGACACCTGAGATTTTCGATTCGAATTTCAGTCTGAAGTCTTCAATAAAGCTAAGTACCCCGTTGGGGAACCTTTTCTTGCCTCGGTCCGATGTCAGAAAAAGTTAACAACTGCATTTCTTGTGGGAAGCAAATACCTCATAAGGACTTCCATTCTTATTGTATTCCTTGCCTAGGCCCAGACCACGACGTCACAGGTTGTCGGTTTTGTTCTAGGTTTAATAAACAAACTATCAAACGCCGTTTTGACTTTGCACGCCATTACTTTGGTAGGAAATTTAATTATATCATGCCGTCGGAGCAGCCGACGACCGGCATGCATAAAAAACGCAAGGATAAGGACAGGCAGCCTAGGAATAAGCCAGACTCCGAGGCCTCTGCTGGGCCTGTCGCCGGTTCTCCGGTTTTCAGTGAGGCGCCTACGCAGCCCCTGATGACCACAGAATTGGAACCCCAGACAGCTGCGGATTCTCAAGCAGAGTCTAGTAGGCCGATGCAGCCATCTTCATTAGGCCCTTCCGACACTGGAGCCGAAGGAGACCCCGGTGCATTGGAAACACCTTCGGTTGCAGGAGGTGTCTTCAGACCGACTACACTCGCCATTAAATCTTATGCAAAGCTTAAAACTCCTTTAAAACCAAAAATTACTGTACATCAGTCTACAATTCAAGGCCCCATGCCTAAGAAACAGATGCTTAAGATGGCTGAAGATTTGATTACCCTAATCAGGGGTTCCCATCCCCCTCCAGATAAGACAGACAAGAGGAGGATTATGCTTCCTCTGACCAGGTTTCAATTTCCTCATATTCTTCTGAGGAACAGGATTACACTTTTCCCCCTTATGAAGACTCTGATGCTGAAGACTCTATTCCCTCAGCATCTCCCCCTGAGGACTACTCCTTTGGGGAAACTTTACATACCATGAGGGAACATTTCCACTGGGAAGGCCAGGACTACTCTGATTTTAAGAAAAGACTCAGAGTTCCTTTTACTACCCCAGCACAGACCACTTGCTATCCCTCCAGTTTTAGATATTGTGGGTGATGAGTCTAGTGTAAATCCAGACTCTCTACCTCCTGCTCCAGCCAAACCAGACAGATACTACAGAATACCTGACTCTCTCAAATTCCTTTATAAAACCCCTGTGGCTGACCCAGAAACAATTTCCCAGGGTCCCAAGGGGGCTAAAGCTTCTATGGCTAAAAATCCTGTGCCCTCTGAAAGGGATTCCAGAGCCCTAGATCGATGGGGAAAGGAAATACACCTCAGCAACTCTGGCTATGAGAGCATTAAATTGTCAGTTTCACATGCTGAAATATCATCAATTTCTAATGTCGCAATTAAAACAAAAAATGAGCACACATACTGAACAGTCTGAATTCAAGGAAATGCAGGATCTGTTGCACGCAGCTGAACAGGTGGGCAAACATACTTTACAATGTGGATTTGATTCATTGGAAGCTTCCTGTAGAGCAGCTGTTACTGGGTCTGTCATACGTAGACATGCTTGATTAAAAGAACAAACTCTACCTGATCATGTTAAAGCAAAATTATTGGATGCACCTTTACAGCAGGATGTATTATTTGGTGTCAAAGCAGAAGAGGTTTTAAAGAAAGTGGAGGATAAGGCAAAGTCTATGCAGACGGTCAAGGATTATTTACAGGTACACCCCCCTCGTTTCGGCAGAAATTGGCCAACAAAAAAATGGTCCTTTCCAGCTTCTTACAGATCACAGAGGGGCAAATACAGATGCCCAAGGGGCAGAGGTCAGTCACAAGGCCCTTACAAACCTCGCCAATGGGGTACTGCTACCCAGAAAGGAGGAGAAGACAGGCCCCAAGCTAGCAGAAGACCAACACAATGACTCATTCCTCAAACTACCAAGCAAATCTCTCCTGGCAGCTCCCTTGGGAGGAAAATTAGCATTTTTTGCAGACAACTGGCACATCATCACAAAAGACAAATGGGTCCTAAACATTGTCTCACAAGGATACAGATTCCACTTTCATACCTTGCCAAGGATAAAAGGAATGCCAAACCATTCATCAAATCAATGGGCAGAGGCACAAAAACAAATTACAGCTCTCATGGACATGAGAGCCATTCAACTGGTACCTACACAGGAGCAAGGACAAGGATTTTACTCAAGACTCTTTCTAGTCCCAAGAAAAGACAAAGCATGGAGACCCATTCTGGATTTTTCAATTCTGAACAGCTATCTGCAAGTACCAAAATTCAAGATGCTAATACTATAGCAGCTTCTTCCCATGCTGGGCAAGAATGCTTGGCTAGTAACGTTGGACCTCAAGGAGGCATTCCTGCATGTCCCTATCAGACAAAATTGCAGAAGATACCTCTGCTTCATTGCAGGTTCAATGCATTATCAATTCTCTGCACTGCCCTTTGGCCTATCTACTGCGCCCAGGGTCTTCACAAAATGCCTGGCACCAGTAATTGCATACTGCAGACAAAGAGGAATTCAAATATACCCATACCTGGACGACTGCCTTCTACAAGCAGAAAGCAAGGACATTCTTTTAAAGCATCTGGCATTTGTCAAACACCTGTTAAGTTGCCTAGGTACACAGTAAACGAAAAGAAATCAAAACTAGTGCCCTCACAAAACAATATTCCTGGGTGCCAGCTTGAATACAACGGCCCAGATGGCTTACCTCACGCCAGACAAGCAACAACAGCTGACTCAATATTTCAAAATAATGGCAACAAAGACCCAACTCCCTGCAAGAAAAATTCTGCAGGCCTTGGGATTCATGGCGTCTTGCATACTACTAATACCATTTGCAAAACTGCATATGAGGAAATTACAATGGTACCTGAAAAGCGTATGGACTCAGCACAGCCACAGCTTGGAAACAATTATACCACTCATTCCCTGCCTTCAACAGGAATTTCTATGGTGGGCACATGCATGTCACCTCAACAAGGGTCAGCCTTTCACCTTACCCACAGCCAGGCAAACTATGACAACAGATGCATCGAACTATGCTTGGGGAGCACACATGGCAGGACAATGCATTCAGGGCAAATGGACTACAGATCAAAGGCATCTGCATATCAATCAGAAAGAAATGCTAGCAGTACAGAATGTCCTAACAGCTTTCAAGGACATCTTACACCCAGGACAACTAATAATAAAGATGGACAATACCGCAGTAATGTGGTACATAAGCAAGGGGGCACACATGCCTACCCCCTATGCAGGCAAGCAATGACCTTGGGGAACACGGCACTGTCTTACCAGGTTCAATTACAAGCACAATTCCTGCCAGGAAAGAAAAACACATTGGCAGAAAACCTAAGCAGAAACATCATGGATCCACACGAGTGGAAACTAGATCTGCATGCATTTGCAATGATAGCTCAAAAATGGGGATGCCCAGACATAGATCTGTTTGCCAGCCCCCAAAACTACCAACTTCAAAAATTTTGCACAAGGACATTCCATCCACAAGCTTGGAAAGTGGACGCCCTCTCATTCAGTTGGAAAACATTAACAGTGTATTCCTTTCCTCCACTGCCTCTTCTAGCAAAGGTACTGCTGAAATTCAGATTAGAGAGGCCACAGATGATACTCATTGCACCAGACTGGCCACGCCAGCATTGGTATCCAATTCTAAGGAACATGGCCCACGGCCCACCATGGATTTTACCACAAATTCCTCACCTGCTCACCCAGCGAGACAACCAGATTCTACACAGCCAGCTCAAGACTTTAAACTTGGCTGCATGACAAATTACCTAAACAACCAGCCAACACCTCTATCCAAAGCTGTTATGGATGTCATTCTAGAGGCCAGGAGGCCCAGCACCAGGAAAACCTATTCAGACAAATGGAAAAGATTTTGCGCCTAGAACCAGGCTAAAGGCCACAATCCCCTTGATCCAAACATTCCTCAGATTCTACAATATTTAACTGAGATGTTGCATAAAGGACTTTCATTTTCATCTATTAAGATCCACGCCTCAGCAATTTCAGCTCATTACAACACGGATCCTCCTTTATTCTCACATCCACTCCTAAGACAGTACCTCAGAGGGGTTAAAAACATAAGACTGCCCAGGAGAGCACCAACACCTACTTGGGATCTTAACTTTGTTCTGGAAAAGCTTACACTGCCGCCCTTTGAACCAGCTTTTTCAGCTGATTTAAAATTTCTTTCATGGAAAACTGCCCTGCTACTAGCAATAACCTCAGCTAGAAGAGTCTCAGAGCTACAGGCACTAATGGCAGTGGAGCCTTTCATCATTTTTCATCGACAGAGTAGCTCTACGAACTAACCCTTCCTTTATGCCAAAGGTGGTATCCAGTGTGGCCCTAAACCCAAACCATTCATTTGCCCACCTTTTTCCCAAATCCCCAGAACAAAGGAGAAAGACTCCTGCACTCTTTGGACATTCACAGGCAATTACGTTACTACTTGGATAAAACTAAGGCTTTCAGAAAGTCTGACCAGCTCTTTGTAGTCTATGCAGCAGGATCACAAGTAAAAGCTATCTCAAAACAGATCATTTCTAAATGGATAGGGCATTGCATACGTTTCTGCTACACGCATCATGGGAAACCGGTACCTGCTAACATTAGGTCCCACTCCACCAGGGCTACAGCTACATCAGCAGCCTTTCTCAGGGGAGTGCCAACCAAGGATATTCTGGAAGCTGCAACCTGGAGTTCAGTGCACACCTTCACCAAACACGGTCACTTAACTCTATATTCTAAGGCTAGAGCTGGTTTTGCCACTGCAGTTTTGCAGGGTCTACTAACTTCTTCTAACCCTGTTTAACTCCACCACCCATCCTTAGCTTTGGGATTCAACCCAAGTGTGATGACTGCAGCAGTGTAACACGATGAACATAGTACAGTTTTGTACCTAGCATAAATGTAGATGTTCGAGTGTTCACCGTGCTGCAGTCCAGGTTACCCTCCCTCCATCCCCTCTGAACTAGCTGAACTTATCTATACCACTCTATCCTATACAACCTCTGTGGTGTATTTGCTTGTGCCTGAAGGTAATAACGGAAGAAAATGGCATTGGATGCCTCTTATATACCCCTGGCGCACTGACGTCAGGGAAGAAGCGAATGCAACCGACGCCAAACCAAGACTTTGGAATTCGGGCCGACTGTGGGACAGCCTGACGGCAGGATAACCCAAGTGTGATGACTGCAGCAGGGTGAACACTCGAACATCTACATTTATGGTAGGTACAAAACTGCACTTTCTTTGGACACCTCTCCAGAACGTCTCACTGAAGAGGTTCACTGAAAGAGAATGTGCAAAAGATAGATTCCCATATGGAATCCTTCACCGAAGATACTGACTTTGATGAAAAGGGAATGGTTGCACAGATCACCACCTGATGTCTTTCTTGCAGACATTTTGGAGAACCTTAAGCAAAAAGGTGGTTGGTCCTTGGATAACCCTTATCCTGAAGAGTCGGATTTTTTGGAAGCTTTTGGCTCTGGCCCATCTACATCTTGGGTGACCCCCCCCCTCCACCCGGCTGATGAGCTTACTGACCTAGTCTCTCACCAGGCATGGAAGGAACCAGATTCTGTTGAACTGATCCCACATCAACCAGACACTTTTTAGCACCTCTAAAAGATAAACTGCATTGGAGCAAAGGAATCTCTGTTGATACAATGATTATGGCAGCAGCCACCAAGAAAGAGCTTGCAGAACACACAGTTCCTCTCTCCACCCCCTAACAGAGTCCAGGGTGATGGACAGATTTGGAAAACACGTGTTTGCTTCAGTGAGTTTTGCCTTGAGGTCCCTGAACTGTTGACTCACTTTACAAGACTGCAGAGGGATTTGACCAAGGAACTCTAAGCATCTGAAAAGGAGTCTGTCTGCAGAGGATTACAAAATATCATCCTGTCAGTCGGGCACTCTCTCTTATTTCTGATGTTTCCGTGAGGTTGATTTCTCCTGCTGAAGAAGGTACCTCACGAATGCTGATTGCAGTATTGCTGTAAGGAGACATGCTTGAATGCAGCTGTGCAATTTTGTGGAGTCTTTCAAGTCATCTTTCATCAGTGCTTCTTTTGATGGAACTTCCTTGTTTGGCCATTCTTGGAAAGAAACTCTTTCCAGCAGTGAACAGGAAGGAAATACCCTGTCTACTGTAGGGATTTGCTTTTCTACTTCTCAACAATCCTTTTCCTGGAATCAGAGGGGCAAGAACATGTGGATATGTAAATCCCAGGGAACTTTACAGGATTCATGCTGAGACAGCTGCCTCAGTGGCAGAGGATGGAGTTCCAATGGAAGACACTGTCCTCATGGCAGACGAGGCCCAGAGAATTAGGTTTTCTTAGATTTCTTTCTGGATAGATCCTTTCAGCACTCCTGAAGCTCTGTCCAACCGTCCACCTCAGGAGGTAGCGGGGGGTGCATCCAGATGCCTGGGCTGCTATAACAAAGGATTCTTGGGTGCTAAAAATAATATTCAGATGTTACTCTATAACATTTTTTTCAAATGACCACTTCTAGAAGAAGAAAGCTTTCTGATGTTCCATCCAGTCAGAAAGAAGCTGCAGCGCAAGAAGTTCAGAAGCTGCTGGACAAGAGTTGTCCAGGAGGTTCCACCAGACCAGAAGGCATTCACAACTTCTTAGAGGTTCTTTTTAGTGCCAAGGAAAACAGGGGACCTGAGGCCTGTTTTGCAACCTGAACCAATTTGAGGAAATAAAACTCCGAATGGTCACAGTTCAGTCTATTCTACCTCTCTTACACAAAGACAATTGGATGTGTTTGATCGATCTTCAGGATGTGTACTGTCATGTCAAAATTAACAGATGCTTCCAAAGACACTTGCGCTTTTGACTGGTAGCCAATCATTATCAGTTCAGTACTCTGCCCTTTGGTCTCACTACAGCCCCTGGAGTGTTTTCCAAGTGTATGGCAGTGGTAGCAGCTCACTTGAGACTGCAAGGATTCCAGGTGTTTCCATAGTTAGATAAGTCGCTCCTCACTGCCTCAGCCAAGCATCTCCTTGTACTATCCAGAAACTGTTTGCTCCAAATTTGCCAATCTCCAGGCATTATAGTTAACATTTCCAAATCCAAATTTTTGCCAGCACAGAGAATTGGAGTTCATTCATGCTGTTCTGAATACTATGAGTCAGATTGCTTCTCTATCCCTTCATTTGGTGGCCACAGTGAAGTCTCACGTTCTTCAAAATCTTTCTCATCCTGCTCCTTTTGCCAGACACGTTCTTCAGGCTCTAGGATCCATGGCAGCATCTATAGTATCAGTCCCTAGAAGACGTTACCATATGCATGTTCTGTAGTGGACACTGTTCAGTGGTTTAGTTTTTGACAGCCTCTCTCCTACCCAGTCAAACTTACTCAGGTACTCAAGTCATATTCACTGGTGGATCCAGTCGGATGATATTTACATAGGTTGCCACTTATTTTGTCTCTCCCAGTTGCCACAGTGGTTTTGGATGCCTCCTAACTGGAGTGGGGAGACATTTTTGGGAAGGACAGTACAAGGCATGTGGTCTCCCCAGGAGACCAATATGAATGTCAGTGTTCTGTAGATGAGCAGTCCTTCTGGCATTGCAGGCATTTCAAGATATTCTCTCTCCAGAGACTATTGCGATCCAAACTGACATGTCTGTGGTCTGGTACATCATCAAACAAGGGAGAATTCGATCCTACCCCTCCTACCGAGAAGGTATGAGTGTGTGGCATTGGGTTATCTCCTCCAACCAGTATGCAGTAGCAATGCACATTCTAGAGAAATTCAGCATACTAGCAGATAAACTGAGCAGATCCATTCTGATGTCTCATATGTGGTCTGTCAATCATGCAGTGGTGGGAGAACATGTTCTAATCGGGGGGCCAACCTTGCTGTGACCTTTTTTGCCTCTCCCAACAACAGCAAATGCAGCAGGTACTTTGCCCTGATTATCCCTCGGGGGATAAACCAAGAGATGCTCTAGTCCATGTTTGGCCTTCCTGTCTTCTGTACGCTTATTCCCCAGTACCTCTGATTCTAAACTCTTACAGAAAACCACCTGGTTGAATAACTAACGTATCCTCATTGCCTCACCAAATGTGGTGTCCCTTTTTTTGGTCTCATCTTTATCCTCCTTGGATATTGAACCCAAGTCCAGACCCTCTGTCAGTTTGTTTTCACATTGGGAGAGCTGAAGTTAAGCTGTTGATCAGTGTGCAGCCACCTCTGAGGTCTAAACGTGGGACATCTTTGCAGTCACTTTAGTGCCAGGAGGCGAAAACATGTTAATTGTCTACTTGAAGTGCTGCTGCAGCCATTTCACGGAGCTTAAAGTTTTAGGTTGTTGTTCACTTAGGATGCCCTGGACAAGAGAACTATGGAGAAGTTATCTGTTTGCCACTTCAGGCAATGTGCTTTTTCACCTGTCATGGTGTGTTCAGCTGGCCAAAGGGGGACTGTTTTGATGTATGATCATGCTGTTGTGCATGAAAGATTTTTGTATACTTTTTCCTTGCATTCACTCTCATTCTACGCTTTGTTATAAACCTTAAGGAGGAACAAACCAGGTTCCTTATAGTTGCCCTTTGGTAGCAGAAAATGGTATGGTTTTCAAGTTTTCATGTATTTTGTACAGTAAGAAATTATTCCACTGCAAGGCAAGGAAGTGCTCCTTGATTGAGGCAGCAGCTAGATCTGTCTTAGTGCTTCGGTTAATCTTTTTATTGCACAGTGACACCTGATATTCCATTCAGAGTCTTAAGAGATGATTGATGCTGAAATTAAACTTTCCACTCATCAGATGCGCTCTGTCGTCTGGAGCACACTCCACCTGGGTGGAGTAATATCTTGCATATTCTGTCATTAACTTAGCAGTTGGTCTTAATGTCTCGGGCATCAGTCTGGCTGGGGTCCATTATTACATGGTCATTGTTAATGTTTATGGCACTTCTGCATTTCTGATCCTGATGGAGAACAGAAATGCTGTTTAGCGTTTGTTGACAGTAGATGTTCTTCGTGTTTCACTGTTGCAGTCATTACACTTGGGTTATCCTGCTGACAGGCTACCCTCAGTCGGCCTGAATTCCAACATCTAGGTCCGGCGTCGGTTGCTGTCGCCTCGTCCCTGACGTCCGTGCCCCAGGGGTATAAAAGATGCAGCCAATGCCATTTTCTTCAGTCTTTCCTGCCGCACAGTGCCCAAAGCAGAAGCAGTTCGCAAGTGCCGGTCGGCCGACTCCTGAGATTTTCGTATACAAATTTCAGATCCAAAGTCTTCATTAAAAGCTAAGTACCCCGTTGGGAAAAACTTTTTTCATGCTCCAGACCGATGTCAGATGATTTAATTACAATATGCTGTCAGATATCTATCTGACTACCGGAATTCACAAGAAACGCAAAGAAAAAGAAAAGGACAGGCATCCAAGGTCCAAAACCGATGACTAGGCTTCCTCTAAACCAGTCGCCGGTTCTCAGTGAGGAGCTTTCGCAGCCCCTGACGCCCGCTACTTTGGACTCGCAGGACACTACAAACTCCCACGTGGAGTCGACTAGGCTGTTGGAAGCTCAGGGTATTGGACCTTCGGAAACAATTCCCTCAGATGGGTCCGGAGCTGCTGAGCAGGCATCGGCTTCTGTGGGTGTTTTCAGACCTACTCAATTATTCATTAAAGCGACTCCAGCTACAAAGGCAAAGACAAAAGCACCTTTAAAGACAAAGAAACAAGTACAACAGCCTCATGGTCAGGCCTCCATGCCTAAAAAACAGATGCTCAAAATGGCCGAAGACTTAATTACTTTGATCAGGGGTTCCCATCCCCCTCCTGATAAAAGGCCTAGGCAAGAGACAGAATATGAATCTTCAGATTAGGTTTCCATTTCTTCTGATTCCTCTTCTGATCAGGAATACTCTCTTCCTCCCTATAAGGATTCTGATGCTGAAGAATCTATCCCTTCAGCCTCTCCTCCGGAGGATTACTGTTTTGAGGAAACCTTACATACCATGAGGGAACATTTCCACTGGGAGAGCCAAGATTATTCAGAATCTAAGAAAAGGCTCAGAGCCTTCCTTTTACTCCCACAACACAGGCCCCTAGCTATTCCACCTGTGTTAGACGAGTACAGTCTAACCCCTGACTCCTTACCTCCAGCTCCTGTCAAGCAGGACAGGTACTACAGGGTCCCTGACTCTCATAAATTCCTTTTCAAAAACCCTGCTGCTGACCCTGAAACCATCTCTCAGGGCCCCAAAGGGGTCAAGGCTTCCACTACAAAAAACCCTACCCCCTCTGACAAGGATTCTAGGGCTCTGGACAGATTGGGAAAAAGATTTACACTTCAGCTACCTTGGCTATAAGGGCTTTAAATTGCCAGTTTCATATGATCAAATATCAGCAATATGTTATGTTACTGCTTTAACAGAAAATGTTGATAAATTCCTAATGTGCAGAAAACAAAGAAATGCAGGATTTATTGCATGCAGCTGAGCAAGTTGGAAAGCATACTTTGCAATGTGGTTTTGATTCTTTGAAAGCCTCCTGCAGGGCTGATGTCACGGGTTCTGTCATTAGGAGGCATGCTTGGTTAAAGGAACAAACTCTGCCAGATCATGTTAAAGCAAAATTATTAGATGCTCCATTACAGCATGATACTTTGTTTGGTGTTAAAGCAGAAGAGGTGTTAAAGAAAATGGAGGAAAAGGCTAAATCTATGTAAACAGTCAAAGATTTCTTACAGGTACAGCCTCCAATATTTAGCAGACATTGGCCTACAAAGAATTGGTCCTTTCCAGTGTCAGACAGACTACAAAGGGGCCGATACAGACGCCCAAGAAGCAGATCCCAGCCTCAAGTTACATACAGGTCTAAACAATGGGCTGCATCTACCTCCAAAAGCGGAGAAGACAAATCACAGCCTTACAGGAAACAGTCCCAATGACTTCCCCCCTGCCTGCGCCAAGCACTTATTTTCTGGCAGCACCTTTAGGGGGAAAACTAGCACTTTTTTCTCAAAATTGGCACATAATAACCCAGGACAAATGGGTCTTAGACATAGTGTCACAGGGCTACAAGTTTCACTTTCATACCCTGCCAAGGACAAACGGTTGGCCAGACCTACCAAAAAAACAATGTGCAGAGGCACAAAAACAAGTCTCATCCCTCATGGACATGAGGGCCATTCAACAAGTACCAGAGCAAGAGCAGGGACAAGGATTTTATTCAAGACTGTTCTTGGTACCCAGAAAGGACAAAGCCTGGAGACCAATACTGGACCTATCTATTCTAAACACATATCTGATATACCAAAATTCAAAATGTTGACTTTACAGCAGCTTCTGCCCATGCTGGGCAAGAAGGCTTGGCTTGTGACTTTAGACCTAAAAGAGGCATACCTGCATGTCCCAATCAGACAAACATGCAGAAGATACCTCAGATTCAAAGCCTGCTCAATGCACTACCAATTATCTGCACTGCCCTTTGGCTTATCTACTGCACCCAGGGTCTTCACAAAGTGCCTGGCACCAGTAATTGCATTCTGCAGACAAAGAGGAATACAAATATATCCTTACTTGGACGACTGCCTCATACAAGCAGAGAACAAGGACATTCTACTACAGCATTTGGCGTTTGTAAATACCATGCCTAGGATACACAGTCAGCGAACAGAAATCAAAACTAGTACCTTCTCAAGAGCTAATATTCCTGGGCGCAAGCTTAAATACAACTGCCCAGATGGCTTATCTCACGTCAGACAAACAAAGGCAACTGACTACCTGTTTCAAACTGTTGGCAACAAAGGCTCAGTTACCTGCAAGAAAAATACTGCAGGCTTTGGGCTTCATGGCATCCTGCATTCTGCTAATTCCATATGCAGGACTGCATATGAGGAAACCTCAATGGTACCTAAAAAGTGTTACGACTCAACATTGCCACAGCCTGGAAACAATAATTACTCTCATTCCCTGCCTGCAACAAGAGTTTCGATGGTGGGTGAAGGCCTGTCACCAGAACAAGGGACAGCCATTCACCTTACCCCCAGCCAGGCAGACATTGACAGTGGATGCATCAGATTATGCCTGGGGGGCCCACATGGCAGGAAGATGTATTCAAGGCACATGGTCCGCCAACCAAATGCATCTACATATCAATCAAAAAGAGATGCTAGCTGTTCAGAATGCCCTGACAGCCTTCAAGGACCTACTTCATCCAGGACAACTACTAATAAAGACAGACAATAAATTGGTCATGTGGTATATAAACAAGCAGGGAGCCACTCATTCTTACCCCTTTTGCAGACTAGCCATGGCTTTGTGGGACACAGCATTGACTTACCAAGTACATGTGCAGGCACATTTCCTGCCAGGAAAGATAAGTACTCTGGCAGATGAACTAAGCAGAAACCTCATGGAGCCCCACAAGTGGAAATTGGATCCACAAGTCTTAACATGATAACCAGGAAATGGGGATGCCTGAACATAGACCTATTTGCCTCTCCTCACAACTGCCAACTAAAGAGATTCTGCACAAGGACATCACAGTCAAGCATGGAAAGTGGATGCCCTATCTTTCAGCTGGAAAAACTTAACAGTGTATGCCTTTCCTCCACTGCTTCTCCTCCCCAAGGTACTCTTAAAGGTCAGACAAGGGAAGCCAAAAATGATTCTGATTGCACCAAACTGGCCCCGCCAGCACTGGTACGCAGTCCTAAAGA
The DNA here is from genome assembly GCF_019279795.1 of Protopterus annectens. Taxonomy (NCBI): domain Eukaryota; kingdom Metazoa; phylum Chordata; order Ceratodontiformes; family Protopteridae; genus Protopterus; species Protopterus annectens. The sequence continues at coordinate 309,121,346 of NC_056737.1, forward strand.
GCTGGTCTCAAGGCCCAGCCTGGAGATTGCCTTTAATTCCTCACTTACTGACCCAACAAAACAATCGGATCCTGCACAGCCAACTCAAAACCTTAAATCTGGCAGAATGGCGGATAATGTAGTCATACAAACCACACCTCTCACCAAAGCGGTGATGGATGTCATTTTGGAGGCCAGGAGGCTTAGTACTAGAAAGTCTTTTTCTGGAAAATGGAAGAGATTCTGTGCCTGGAAGCAGGCACAAGGAATTGACACAGCAGTACCAAATATTCCTCAGATTTTGCAGTACTTAACTGAGATGTTGGACAAAGGCCTATCCTTGTCATCAATTAAAATTCATGCCTCTGCCATTTCTGCTCATTACAATACATAGCCACCAATCTTTTCTCATCCTTTGTTAAGGCAATACCTCAGAGGAGCCAAAAACGTAAAGCCTCCAAGGAGAACACCAATACCTGCATGGGACCTCAATTATGTTTTGGAAAAACTCACTCTGCCCTCTTTTGAACCAGCCACTACAGCTTACGTTTTTATCTTGGAAAACAGCTCTGCTGCTAGCAATAACCTCTGCAAGATGAGTCTCAGAGCTACAGGCGCTCATGGCTGTGGGACCTTTTATCATTTTTTATCCAGACAGGGTTTTTCTGAGGACAAACCCGACATTTATGCCTAAGGTAGTGTCCAGTGTGGCCCTTAACCAAACTATTCATCTGCCTACTTTTTATCTAAACCCACAGAGTAAGGGGGAGAGAATTCTACATTCTTTGGACGTACATAGCTACGCTTCTACTTAAACAGAACCAAAGCTTTCAGAAAGACTGAGCAACTACTAGTGGCATATGCTGCAGGATCACAAGGAAAGGCTATCTCAAAGCAGACTATTTCAAAGTGGATAGGCCACTGCATTCGTTTCTGCTATTCACAACATGGCAAGCCAGTGCCTAAGGGTATTAAGCCACATTCAACCAGAGCAGCAGCCACTTCAGCAGCCTTCGTCAGGGGAGTACCAACCAAAGACATTTTAGAGCCTGCTACCTGGAGTTCCGTGCACACCTTTTCAAAGCACTATCATTTGCCACTCTACTCTAAATCCAGGGCAGGCTTTGCACTGCAGTTCTGCAGGGCCTCATAGCCACTCCTAATGCTATTTAGCTCCAGCCTCCCAACCATAGTTTTGGGATGCAACCCAAGTGTAATGACTGCAACAGTGAAACACAAAGAACATAGTACAGTTGTGTACACTTACCATAAGTGTAGATGTTCGAGTGTTTTCACTGTTGCAGTCCAGGTTACCCACCCACCATCCCCCATCTCTTTGCTGGAACTTATCTACACTTCTCTAATCTATACAACCTATGTGGTGTATTTGCTTGTAGATGAAGGTATTATATATTTTGGTGCATGCATGTTTTATTGGTATATTTTTAGCCTGCCCTTTTGGGGGCACCTGACATCTGGGGCAAGACAAACTGAAAGAAAATTGCGTCTACTGCATCTTTTATACCCCTGGTGCACTGACGTCAGGGAAGAGGCGACAGCAACCGATGCCAGACCTAGACTTTGGAATTCAGGCCGACTGAGGGTAGCCTGCCAGCAGGATAACCCAAGTATAATGACTGCAACAGTGAATACACTCGAACATCTACATTTATGGTAAGTGTACACAACTGTACTTTCCTTAAAGGAACTCTACATCTTCACCTGTCTTTCGAGAATCTTATCTGTAGATTGGAATTAGTAATTTAAGGGCTTGTCTGTCCTTCATTTGAAACAGCTGGTTGATGGCTTTGAAGTTTCTTCTCCAGGAAAACTTTTTTGATGGTCATCAGTACCACTTACAGCATGTGTGTGCACATCCGGCAGCTGAGCACCGATTGGGAAAAGCTGCTTTCAAAGGCCAGTCCAGTTGGGTAGTGTCTAGATGTTCATAGTGTTACACTGCTGCAGTCATTACACTTGGGTTATCCTGCCGTCAGGCAGTTCCCCAGTCGGCCTGAGTTCCAAAGTCTTGGTCCGGCGTCGGTTGCTGTCGCCCTCCTCCCTGACGTCAGTGCGACAGGGGTATATAAGATGCAACCAACGCCATTTTCTTCAGTCTTTGTTGCCGCGCGGTGCTCGAAGCAAAAGCAGTTCACAAGTGCCGGTCGGCCGTCTCCTGAGATTTTCATTCCGAATCCAGAACCAAAGTCTTCTACAAAGCTAAGTACCCTGTTGGGGAAACTTTTTCTTGCCTCAGACCGATGTCAGTAAAAGTTAGTAACTGTATTTCTTGTGGGAAGCAAATACCTGATAGGGATTTCTATTCCTGTTGTATCCCATGCATAGGCCCAGACTACGACATCACTGCTTGTCGGTTTAGTGCTAGGTGTAACAAGCGCACTATTGAACGTCGGTTTGATTTTGCCCGGCGTTATTTTGGTAGAAAATTCAATTATACCATGCCGTCGGAACTTCCAACGACTGGAATACACAAAAAGCGCCAAGACAAGGATAGGCATCCGAGGCCTAAAACTGACGACGAAGCCTCTTCTAGGCTGGTTCTCCGGTTTTCAGCGAGGCGGCTTCGAAGCCCCTGAAGACCGCTTCTGTAGAACCGCAGGCCTCCTCTGACTCCCACGTGGAGATGGCTGGGCCTTCGGACTCACAAGTTATTCAGCCTACCGAGACTATCCCTTCAGAGGGATCCAGAGTAGCTGAGCAACCCACAGCTTCAGAGGGTGTCTTCAGACCTACTCAGTTAAGCATTAAACCCTCAGCTAAGTCTAAGCCTCCTTTAAAATCAAAGAAACAAATACAGCATTCTCCAGAACAGGCCTCCATGCCTAAGAAACAAATGCTCAAAATGGCTGAAGACGTAATCACTCTGATCAGGGGGTCCCATCCCCCTCCTGATAAAAGGCCTAGACAAGATGCAGACTATGACTCATCCGACCAGGTGTCCATCTCTTCTGATTCATCCTCGGACCTAGGATACTCTCTACCCCCTTATGAGGATTCTGATGCTGTGGAATCAATTCCATCAGCCTCACCGCCTGAGGACTACTCCTTTGGGGAAACCCTACATACCATGAGGGAGCATTTCCACTGGGAAGGCCAGGATTACTCAAAATCCAAGAAAAGGCCTCAGAGACATCCTTTTATTACCTCAACACAGACTCCTTGCTATTCTGCCAGTGTTAGATATTGTGGATGATGTGTATACTGAATCCAGCTTAAATCCCGATTCCTTACCTCCAGTCCCTGTTAAACCTGACAGATACTACAGAGTCCCTGACTCTCATAAATTTCTGTATAAAAGCCCTGTAGATGACCCTGAAACTATTTCTCAGGGACCCAAAGGAGTTAAGGCCTCATCAGCCAAGAATCCAGTTCCCTCTGATAGAGATTCCAGAGCATTAGACAGATGGGGAAAGAAAGTATATACATCTGCAACTTTAGCAATGAGAGCCTTGAATTGTCACTTTCACATGCTAAAATAGCAGCAATTTTTACTGTCTCAGTTAAAACAGAAAATGCTTCCAGAATCAGATCCTCCTAATTTTAAAGAAATGCAGGATTTATTGCATGCAGCTGAACAAGTGGGAAAGCATACTTTGCAATGTGTGTTTGATTCTCTAGAGGCCTCCTGCGGAGCAGCAGTTACAGGCTCTGTCATTAGAAGACATGCGTGGTTAAAAGAACATACGTTACCAGATCATGTTAAAGCAAAATTATTGGATGCACCTTTGCAGCAGGATGTGTTATTTGGAGTTAAGGCAGAAGAGCTATTAAAGCAAATGGAGGATAAGGCAAAATCTATGCAAACGGTGAAGGATTTCTTACAGGTTCAGCCTTCTAGATTTAGCAGAAACTGGCCAACTAAGAATTGGTCCTTTCCAATTACAGACATACCTCAAAGGGGAAGATACTGACGTCCAAGAGGTAGAGGTCGCACACAAGGTCCTTATAGGCCTCAACAATGGGTTGCAACAGGCCAGAAAGAAGGGGAAGACGGGCCCCAACCGTATAAAAAGCAGCTCCAATGACTTCCCACTACAGCTGCCAAACAAATCCCTCTTGGCAGCCCCCTTGGGAGGAAAACTGGCACTCTTCTGCCACAATTGGCAAATGATCACCAAGGACAAATGGGTTCTCAACATTGTATTTAAAGGTTACAGGTTCCACTTTCACACTCTGCCAAGGTTAAAAGGAATGCCAAATCTGCCATGAAATCAATGGGCAGAAGCTCAAAAACAAATTACAGCACTCATGGATATGAGAGCTATTCAGAAGGTACCATAACAGGAGCAAGGACAAGGATTTTACTCAAGACTCTTTCTGGTACCCAGAAAGGACAAAGCCTGGAGGCCCATTCTGGATCTTTCATCTCTAAACAGTTACCTGGATGTTCCGAAATTCAAAATGTTGACATTACAGCAGCTTCTTCCCATGCTGGGCAAGAAAGCTTGGCTCGTGACTTTGGACCTCAAGGAGGCATACCTGCATGTCCCTATCGGACAAAACTGCAGAAGATACCTCAGATTCATAGCTGGTGCAGTGCACTACCAATTCTCTGCACTGCCCTTTGGCTTATCTACTGTGCCCATGGTCTTCACAATGTGCCTGGTACCAGTAATTGTATTTTGCAGACAGAAAGGAATTCAAATTTATCCGTACCTAGACGACTGCCTGATTCAAGCAAAGAGCAAGGACATTCTTCTAATGCATCTTGCGTTTGTAAAAAAAAGTTACTAAGTTGCCTGGAGTACACAGTAAACGAAAAGAAATCAAAACTAGTGCCCTCACAAGCGATTATATTCCTGGGTGCCAGCTTGAACACAACGGCCCAGATGGCTTATCTCACGCCAGACAAGCAAGGACAACTGACTCAATGCTTTCAATTGATGGCAACAAAGACCCAACTCCTTGCAAGAAAAATTCTGCAGGCCTTGGGTTACATGGCATCCTGCATACTACTAATTCCATATCCTAAACTGCACATGAGGAAACTACAGTGGTACCTAAAGAATGTATGGTCTCAACACTGTCAAAGTTTGGAAACAGTTATACCACTAATCCCTTGCCTTCAACAGGAGTTTCATTTGTGGGCTCAAGCTTGTCACCTCAACAAGGGACAGCCTTTTACACAACCCACAGCCAGGCAAACTCTGACAACAGATGCATCGGATTACGCCTGGGGAGCACACATGGCAGGCAAATGTATTCAGGGCACGTGGCCCGCAGAACACAGGCATCTTCACATCAATCAAAAAGAGATGCTAGCTGTACAAAATGCCCTTATAGCTTTCAAGGACCTGCTGCAAACAGGGCAACTACTGATAGACAGACAACACCACAGTTATGTGGTACATAAGCAAGGGGACACTCACTCCTACCCCCTATGCAGACAAGTCATGACCTTGTGGAACACAGCTATAAACCTTCAAGTTCATCTGCAAGCACAATTCCTGCCAGGAGAGAGAAATACACTGGCAGACGACTTGAGCAGAAGCATAATGGATCCCCACGAATGGGAATTGAATCCACAAATATTCAGAATAATAACACAGAAATGGTGGAGCCCGGACGTAGATCTGTTTGCATCCCCAATAAACTGCCAGCTACAAAAATTCTGCACAAGGAGTTACCATCCACAAGCATGGACGGTGGATGCCCTCTCATTCAGCTGGGAGAAACCTACAAGTGTACGCTTTCCCACCACTACCTCTCCTGCCAAAGGTACTCATAAAAGCCAGGCAAGAAGAGCTAAAGATGATCCTGATTGCATCAGACTGGCCACGCCAGCACTGGTACCCAATCTTAAGGAGCTTAGCACAAGAACCACCCTGGATTTTTCCTCAAATCCCACATCTGCTGACTCAGCACAACAATCAAATACTACACAGCCAGCTAAAGACCTTACACCTAGCTGCATGGAAGATTCCTTAGTCAAGCAAACAATGCCTCTCTCCATAGCTGTTATGGATGTCATTCTGGAGGCCAGAAGGCCTAGTACCAGGAAAGCCTATTCAGATAAATGGAAGAGATTCTGTGCCTGGAACCAAGCTCACAGCCTTGACCCTCTTGTCTCAAACATACCTCAGATTCTACAATACTTAACTGAGATGCTGGACAAAGGCCTCTCCTCCTCATCCGTCAAGATCTACGCCTCTGCCATCTCTGCTCATTACAACACAGATCCACCAATTTTCTCTAATCCTCTGTTCAAACAGTACCTCAGAGTACATAAGACCGCCCCATAGAGCACCTACTCCAACTTGGGACCTCAACTTTGTTTTGGCAAAACTAACTTTACCTCCTTTTGAGCCAGCTAACACAGCAGAATTAAAATATATCTCTTGGAAAACTGCTCTGCTCCTAGCAATAACATCAGCATGAAGAGTTTCAGAATTACAGGCACTAATTGCAGTGGAACCTTTACTCATTTTCCACCAGGATAGGGTGTCTGTAAGAACTAACCCTACGTTTATGCCAAAGGTGGTATCCAGTGTGGCTCTAAACCAAACTATTCACCTGCCAACTTTTTATCCTAAACCACAGAATAAAGGGGAGAGACTACTGCACTCTTTGGACATTCACAGGCAGTAACGCTTCTACTTGGACAAAACCAAAGCTTTCAGAAAATCTGAGTAATTATTGGTAGCATATGCTGCAGGAGCACAGGGGAATGACATTTCAAAACAGACTGTTTCAAAATGGATAGGACATTGCGTACGTTTCTGCTACACATTGCATATGTTTCTGCTACATATACCATGGAAAACCTGTACCTAGCAGCAGCCACTTAAACTCCCTACCTCAGGGGAGTACCTGCCAAGGATATTTTGGAAGCAGCAGTTTGGAGTTCTGTACATACCTTCACCAAGCATTACCATCTGCCTCTATACTCTAAATCCAGAGCTGGCTTCGCCACTGCAGTGCTGCAGGGCCTTATAGCCACCACTAATGCCTTATAGAACCAGCCACCCTACCTCAGCTTTGGGATTCTACCCAAGTGTAATGACTGCAGCAGTGTAACACGATGAACATAGTACAGTTTTGTACCTACCATAAATGTAGATGTTCGAGTGTATACACTGCTGCAGTCCAGGTTACCCTCCCTCCTTCCCCTCTTACTGGCTGGTACGTACCTAAATCTTCTACCCTTACTACCTATGGGAAGTATTTTCTGGTAGCTGTAAGTTGTTTTTTGCTTTTCTTATGCATGTTTTATTAGCTATTGGAATTGCCTACCTATATAAAGGCACTTGACATCTGGGAGAAGAAAAACTGAAGAAAATGGCATCAGCTGCATCTTATATACCCCTGTCGCACTGACGTCAGGGAGGAGGCGACAGCAACCGACGCTGGACCAAGACTTTGGAACTCAGGCCGACTGCGGAACCGCCTGACGGCAGGATAACCCAAGTATAATGACAGCAGCAGTGTATACTTTGTCTGACATCGGTCTGAGGCAAGAAAAGTTTCCCCAACGGGGTACTTAGCTTTAAAGAAGACTCGAACATCTGCATTTATGGTAGGTACAAAACTACTTTCCAGTGCTACTTTAAAAATGTCTTCTTTAAAGCCATTGGTAGCACAGCTTCCTTAATTATGTTTGGATCATAATTAGAGTCGCGCCTCTTTTTGCTGTGTGTTTTAGGACTTGACCTTTGAGCCTTGTCTGTAGATCTTCATTTGGTTTCTCGGGATGCTTTATTTCCCTGCTTGACATTTTTTTAGAATTTAACCACTATGTACGACTTCCAGAGTCAGATGAAAGATGTATACTCGCTGTATATATTAATCTGCAAGAACTTCTGACCATCCTACAGATGCTGATCAGTTCTCCTGTAGATCAGCCAAATATATGTTGTAGAATTCCTTTGCATTTCCTCCTGTCTTGAAAGATGTGTTAGCCCTAGAAGATGGAATTCAAACTGAGTAGCACAGAGGTTTGGTGTGTTCTGTCCTGACATGCTTTCAGTGTGCATAGCAGGAGGTGTGCATGATTCTGAGCAAGAACATTAGAGTAAGTTCAGAAGTGTGCCACAGTGAGGATATTGGAAGAGGAAATCCAAATGGGTACTCACTGTAGGAGGCTTCCACATAAATCATTTGGTGAAGTAACTGCTGGGGATATCCATTGTTTAGTGGTACAGTAGTGATAACTTGGGACACGTGCTGCAGGAGGACCAATTGTCTGGCTTGACTTCCAAGGGTACAGCTTCTCCAGGATTATTTGAATCTGAGAAGGCTGCATACATTGGTTAAGGTCGCCATAGCATCAGCCAAGTCTACCATGGATGCTTCACAAAAAATAAGAGAAGTTTCACCATTAAAAGAATATTTGTGAGGAAGAAAGATGCAGAAGACCTACCCAAGGGCATCTGGATTGATGAAGCTGATGTTCTTCGTGTTTCACTGTTCCAGTCATCACCTGTGGGTTATCCCTGCTGTGGTAGCCCTCAGTCGGCCCGAATACCAGAGTCAAAGTTTTTGTACACCGGCTGCCATCGCCTGTAGTCTGACATCAGGTCGTCAGTGCTGTAAAGCAAGGCAGCCAAAGTCATTACACCAGTCTTTCTTGCCGTGGAGCCCGTAGCAGAAGCATTTAGCACGAGTGTTGGTCGGTCGCTAACAGAAGTTCAATTTCAGCAGAAAACATCTAAAGCTAAGTACCCCGTAGGGGGACCCTTTTTTCTTTCTCTAACCACTGTCTGAAAAAGTTAGCAGTTGTCTCGCCTGTGGAAAGCAGATCCCACACAGAGACTTACATTCTTACTGCATCACTTGTGTAGGCCCAGACAGCGACGTCCCTCATTGCCATTAATGCGAGAACCATTCGCTGTAGAGCTCTTTTTGTAGACCATTATTTTTGTGCTCCATCTTCGAATTCCGATATTGCTTCCCATCAGCCAACAATCTGTCGACATTCCAAAAAAAGTAGAAATAAAGATAGAGACAGGCCACACAAGGCTAAACTTTCCTACTCTACCACTAAGCAAGTAGTCAGTTCTCCAGAATTCAGTGAGGTGCTTTCACAGCCCCTGATGCCCAACTCGCTTTCTACGCAGGCCTCAGTTGAGACCATTTCGAGTCCGGTATGTTGCAGAAATCCTCTTCGTTTTCTGAGCCTTTGGCTATTTTTGCTTCTGAAGGTTCGGAGCCGCAATGCAGGCACCAGCTTCCGAGAAGGCCTTTTGCACTACCGATTCTAGACAAAAAATGACGTCTTCGCAACTGACTACCGCTTCTCAGAGACAGATGGATTCTCTCAGGCCTAGAGGCCAGGCCACTCTTAGGAAATCTGCTTCTAGCCACTATCTTACTATTGCTCCACCACCCCAAGCATGGCAGAGGATCTCCTTTCCCTTATCCAAGGTACTCAGGCCCCCACTCCAAAAAGTAAAAGACATCCTCCAGAAATTATGACAGACCAAGAGTCTGAGGAATCTGATTATTCTGCTTTTGAAAATGAACAACATCCCTTAACTGTTTATGAGGATGTTCATCGTGCATACAGCTGCAGTAATCACAGATGGGTTCTCTGCCGTCAGGCGGGTCCTCGGTCGGTCTAATTCCAAAGTCTAGGTCCGGCGTCGGTTGTCGTCGCTTTCTTCCCTGACGTCAGTGCGACAGGGGTATATAAGACACAGCCGACGCCATTTTCTTCAGTCTTTTTTGCCGCGCGGTGCCCGAAGCAGAAGCAGTTTGCAAGTGCCGGTCGGCCAGCTCCTGAAATTACGAAAATTTGGAAACCGAAGTCTTCTTTAAAGCTAAGTACCCCGTTGGGGAAACTTTTCTTGCCTCAGACCGATGTCAGACAAAGTTAACAATTGTATTTTTTGAGGGAAGCAAATACCGCATAAGGATTTCCATTCCCTCTGCATACCTTGTTTAGGCCCAGACCACGACGTCTCGGGCTGTCGCTTTTGCGCTACTTTCAATAAACGCACTGTTAAGCGTCGGGCGGAGTTCGCCCAGCACTTTTTTGGTAAAGCGTTTGATTATAAAATGTCGTCGGAGACTCCGACTACCGTTTTGTCCAAAAAACGCAAGGACAAAGACCGACATGCGAGGTCCGCGGTCACTGACACCACCCCAAAACCGGCTACACGTGGTCCGGTTCTCAGTGAGGCGCCTACGCAGCCCCTGACTACCGACGACACTTCCTTGGCGGTGTCTCCTGTAACCGAGACCGCAGGTGCCTCGGCCCATACCCAGACAACAGCCACCGAAGCCACTGTGAGTGTTGAGCCTCCTAACGTGGACAGGTCCACTTCCACCCATGGTGTCTTTAGACCCTCATCTTCCTTTTCCATAAAGGCCTTTACTAAGTCCAAATCAGCCATGCATCCCAAGAGGCCTGTTGCACAGGCCCCATCTCCAGGCCCCATGCCTAAAAAAACAGATGCTTAAAATGGCTGAGGATTTAATTACTCTTATCAGGGGTTCCCAACCCCCTCCGGACAAGAGACCCAGAGTGGAGGAAGACTCTCCCTCTTCTGACCAGGGCTCCATTATTTCAGAACATTCTGATGAAGAGGAACACTCGTACTCCCCCTTTGAAGATTCTGATGCAGAGCAGTCCATTCCTTCTGCATCTCCCCCAGAGGATTTTTCTTTTGGGGAAACCTTGCATACCTTGAGGGAACACTTCCATTGGGAAGGCCAAGACTTTTCTGATTCCAAGAAAAGACTTAGGGAATTTCTTTTGCTACCTCAGCACAGGCCTCTGGCGATACTTCCTGTCTTGGACATACTTGATGATGTTTACTCGGAGGCCTGCCTTAATCCGGATTCCCTGCCTCCTGCCCCAGTCAAGCCTGATAGGTACTGCAGATTTCCTAACTCTCACCAATTTCTTTACAAAAGCCATAATGCTGACCCTGAAACCATTTCTCAAGGCCCCAAGGGAATGAAGGCCTCTACTGCTAAGAATCCACTACCTTCTGAAAGAGAGTCTAGATCCTTAGAAAGGTGGGGAAAAAAGGTATATACCTCGGCCACCCTAGCCATGAGGGCCTTAATTTGTCAGTTCCATATGCTTAAATATCAGCAGTTTCTGTTATCTCAATTAAGAAATAAAATGTCACAACCTGAACAACCAGATTTGAAGGAGTTGCAGGATATGATGCACAGTGCAGAACAAGTGGGTAAACACACCTTACAATGTGGCTATGATGCTCTAGAGGCCTCAAGTAGAGCTGCTGTTACAGGATCATTCATTCGTAGACATGCCTGGTTTAGGGAACAAACCTTGCCTGATCATGTTAAAGCTAAACTACTAGATGCTCCTTTACAAAAGGATGTACTATTTGGTACTAATGCTAAGGAGATACTACGGAAAATGGAAGAAAAAGCTAAATCTATGCAAACTGTAAAAGCTTTTCTACAGGTTCAACCACCACGTTTTAGCAGAAATTGGCCTTCAAAAAACTGGCCCTTTCCAGCCACGGACAAGCCCCAAAGAGGTAGATACAGGCGCACAAGGGGCAGAGGACAATCTCAAGGATCATATAGAGGCAGACAATGGCAAACTCCAGCACCAAGAGGTGGCGAAGACAGTGCACAACAATACAGAAAACAAACCCAATGACTTCCCCCTTTTCATGCCAAGCAAGTCTCAGCTGGCAGCACCCTTGGGAGGAAAGCTGGCATTATTTACAAGAAATTGGCATATTATCACAACAGACAAATGGATCCTGGACATTATAAACAGAGGCTACAGATTTCATTTTCACACTCTTCCAAAAATGAGAGGCATGCCAAGCCTGCCACACAATCAAAGGGCAGAGGCTCAAATAAAAATTTCAAAGCTCATGGACATGAAAGCTATTCAAGAGGTACCTACTCACGAACAAGGTCAAGGTTTTTATTCCAGACTATTTCTGGTACCAAGGAAAGGAAATGACTGGAGACCCATTTTGGACTTATCTATCCTAAACACATTTCTACTCGTACCAAAATTCAAGATGCTCACATTACAGCAGCTTTTTCCCATGCTGGGCAAGGAGTTTTGGCTGGTAACATTGGACCTCAAGGAGGCATACCTGCATGTCCCAATCAGACAAAGCTGCAGAAGATACCTCAGATTTCTTGCAGGTTCAATCCACTATCAATTCTCTGCGTTGCCCTTTGGCTTATCTACTGCGCCCAGAGTATTCACGAAATGCCTGGCATCAGTAATTGCCTACTGCAGACTTCAAGGGATACAAATTTACCCTTATTTGGACGACTGCCTGATCCAAGCGGACAGAAAACACATACTTCTGGAACATCTGGCTTATGTAACACGGTTATTGAATTCTCTGGGATACACAGTCAACACAGAGCAATCCAGGCTAACATCATCTCAGAAAATAATTTTCCTGGGTGCCAACTTGGACACAAACACCTAGATGGCCTATCTTACGCCAGAAAAACAGGGGCAACTAACTCAGTACTTCAAAATACTAGCAAATTGTACCAGGCTCACTGCAAGGAAAATCCTGCAGGCTCTGGGCTTCATGGCATCTTGCATTCTTTTAATCCCATGTGCAAAGTTGCATATGAGGAAACTTCAATGGTACCTAAAAAAACTATGGTCTCAACACAGCCACAGTTTGGAAACAATAATACCAGTAATTCCATGTTTGCAAAAGGAATTTCTATGGTGGGCCCAAGCATGCCAAACAAACACAGGTCTTCCATTCTGCAAGCCTCAAACAAATCAAGTCATCACAACAGACACCTCAGACTACGCCTGAGGGGCACACATGACAGGTGCATTCAGGGCAAATGGTCCCAAAAGGAAAAGCACCTTCACATCAATCAAAAAGAAATGCTAGCAGTGATAAATGCACTTACAGCTTTCAAGGACCTCCTGTATCCAGGGCAATTATTGATAAGAACAGACAACACCACAGTAATGTGGTACATAAACAAACAAGGAGGAACACATTCATACCCCCTGTGCCGGCTAGCCATGTCACTTTGGAACTTGGCTCTGGAATGGCAAAGCGAACTTCAAGCACAGTACCTGCCAGAATTGGAAAACACGCTGGCAGACAATCTAAGCAGAAATATGATAGACCCACACGAATGGAAGTTGCATCCTCAAGTGTTTACACAGATAACCCAAGCGTGGGGAAGGCCAGACATAGATCTCTTGACCTCCTACAGGAATCATCAATTGACAAAGTTCTGCTCAAGGACCTTCCATCCAAAGGCCTGGAGAGTGGACGCCCTTTCTTTCAGTTGGGCAGCATGGACAGTTTACGCCTTCCCACCTTTGCCTCTTCTGCCCAAGGTGCTCTTGAAAGCAAGAGCAGACAGACCGAAGATGATACTGATTGCTCCAGACTGGCCAAGACAACACTGGTACCCACTCCTGAGGAACTAAACACATACTTCTCCCTGGATCCTACCTCTAATGCCTCTTCTACTGACTCAGCACAGCTACAAAACTCTTCACAGTCAGCTGAAAACACTCAATCTGGCTGCATGGAAAATTCCTTAACACCACAACAGACCCTACTCTCCAAAGAGGTGCAGGATGTCATTTTGGAGGCCAGAAGGCCATCTACTAGAAAGGCTTACTTCGCAAAATGGAAACGGTTCTGCGCTTGGAATGATAAAAAAGGCCTGGATCCTAGAAAACTGAATTTGCCTCAGATATTACAGTATCTAGCTGAGTTGTTGAACAGTGGACTTTCTTTTTCCTCCATCAAAATTCATGCCTCAGCCATTTCTGAAGAATACAACACTGATCCACCCTTATTCTCTCACCCACTCTTAAGACAGTTCCTCAGAGGGGCTAAGAATATAAAACCCCCAAGGAAACAACCAATACCTGCTTGGGACCTCAATTTCATTCTAGAAAAGCTGACCTTGCCTCCTTTTGAGCCAGCTCCCTCAACAGATTTGCAATATTTGTCCTGAAAAACAGCTTTCCTTCTGGCTATCACCTCAGCTCGCAGGGTATCGGAACTACAAGCCCTCATGGCTGTGCAGCCTTTTATAATCTTCCATCAGGACAGAGTTTCCTTACGAACCAACCCGTCCTTTATGCCAAAGGTGGTATCCAGGGTAGCTTTGAATCAGGCTATCCACTTACCTACCTTTTACCCTAATCCTCAAAACAAAGGGGAGAAACAACCAATACCAGCCTGGGATCTTAATTACATTCTAGAAAAATTAACATTGCCTCCCTTTGAACCAGCTGCCTCAACAGATTTGCAATTTCTGTCCTGGAAAACAGCCTTCCTTCTGGCCATTACCTCCGCTCGTAGGGTTTCGGAACTACAAGCCCTCATGGCTGTGCAGCCCTTTCTCATCTTCCATCAGGACAGGGTTTCCCTACGAACCAACCCGTCATTTATGCCTAAGGTAGTATCCAGGGTAGCTTTAAATCAGGCCATACACTTACCTACCTTTTACCCCAATCCTCAAAACAAAGGGGAAAGGCTGCTACATTCCTTAGACATCCATAGACAGCTACGTTACTATTTGGACAGAACAAAGCCTTTCAGGAAATCAGAACAACTCTTTGTGTTCCATGCTGTAGGAGCTCAAGGGAAGCCAATTTCCAAACAGACAATTTCAAAATGGATAGGCCACTGCATACGGTTTTGTTACTCCTTTCATGGCAAATCTGTTCCTACAGGCATCAGATCCCACTCCCCAAGGGCCACAGCTACCTCTACAGTCTTCCTCAGAGGAGTCCCTACCAAAGATATTTTGGAGGCAGCCACTTGGAGTTCTGTGCATACCTTCACATAACACTACCACCTACCTTTATACTCCAAAACTAGAGCAGGCTTTGCCACTGCTGTGTTGCAGGGCATTCTGGCTCATCCCAGTTCCACCTAGTGCCTACCACCCTGTGCGTAGCTTTGGGATTCTACCCATCTGTGATTACTGCAGCTGTATGCACGATGAACATAGTACAGTTTTGTACCTACCATAAATGTAGATGTTCGAGTGCTAATACAGCTGCAGTACAGGTTTCCCTCCCTCCTTCCCCTCTTGGTAAAGGCCTAGTGGCTAACACCTCCTCATACAACCTGATTGGGTTATCCTTCTATGGTGTATTTGCTTGCAACTACTGATTTTTGATTATATTGCATTGCATGATTATATATAAAATGTATGTATTGCCTTCCTTCTGGGGGCACCTGACATCTGGGGCAAGAAAGACTGAAGAAAATGGCGTCGGCTGTGTCTTATATACCCCTGTCGCACTGACGTCAGGGAAGAAAGCGACGACAACCGACGCCGGACCTAGACTTTGGAATTCGGCCGACCGAGGACCCGCCTGACGGCAGAGAACCCATCTGTGATTACTGCAGCTGTATTAGCACTGGAACATCTACATTTATGGTAGGTACAAAACTGTACTATTCAGACAGAGAGGAATCCACCCCTTCTGCCTACCCTCCAGAGGACCTCTTCTTTGGGGAAACCTTTCACTTCCTCAGAGAACTTTTTCAAGTGGGAATCTCAAGACTTCCCACAGTCAAAGAAACAACTTAGTTTCTGGACCTGCCCCAGCACAGACCCCTGACCATCCCACCTATTTTGGAAGTGGTGGATGATGTTTTCCATGAATCCAGCTTAGCCCATGATGCCCTACCTCCTGCTCCAACTAAACCTGATTCTCACAAATACCTGTACAGGAATCCTGCTGCAGACTCTGAGGTCATTACATGGGGACCCAAAGGAGCTAAAACTAGTTCTGCCAAGAATCCTCTTCCTTCTGACAAAGACTCCAGAGCTCTGGACAGATGGGGTAAGAAAGTATACATCTGTGCAACCTTAGCTATCAGAGCAATCAGTTGTCAGTTCCATATGTTAAAATATCAACAACACACTTTGGAACAATTAAAACAGAAGATTGCTACCTCTCCTGACAGTGCCAACTCAAAAGATCTGGCAGAATTACTACACTCTGCTTGGCAAGTGGTCAAACACTCATTACAATGTGGATATGATGCCCTAGAAGCATCTAGCAGGGCAGCAATGACAGGATCTGTTATTAGAAGACATGCTTGGCTGAAGGAACAAGGGAGTTCTAAGCTAAGCTTCTATGGCAAGCACTCACAATGACTCTCCCTCTCCCCTCCTTTCACTCATCAAAACCTAGGAGGAAAGCTCACCCTCTTCAAGGACAATTTGGTCTCTATAACCAAGGACCAATGGGTCTTAAAAATCACTTCTCCGGGATACAGATTCTCCTTCAGCAAACTCCCTATTCCAAGAGGGTACCCAAATCTCCCCCCCAAACCACTGGGCAGAGCATTGAAACAAGTCCAAACTCTAATATCCCAGGGGGCAGTAGAACCTGTCCCTCCAGATCAAACAGGAAAAGGTTTTTACTCCAGACTATTCCTTCTTCCCAGAAAAGAGGGCACTTGGCACCCCATCCTGGATCTATCCAAACTGAAAACCTCCTTGGTGGTCCTCAGATTCAAAATGCTGATCTTACAGCAACTCCTGCCTATGTTCGCACAAAAATGCTTGGTTTGTGACACTAGACCTAAAAGATGCCTACCTCCACATCCCCATCAGGGAATCATGCAGAAAATTCCTGCGCTTCAGAGCAGGCTTTCAACACTTTCAGTTCTCTGCACTGACCTTTGGCTTATCTACTTCTCCCAGAGAATTCACCAAATGCTTGGCACCAGCTATAACATTCTGCAGACAGAGAACTATACAGATGTTCATCGTGTTACACTGCTGCAGTCATCACACTTGGGTTATCTGCCATCAGGCGGTCCCGCAGTCGGCCCGAGTTCCAAAGTCTTGGTCCGGTGTTGGTTGCTGTCGCTTCTTCCCTGACATCAGTGCGACAGAGGTATAAAGGAGGCAGCCGACGCCGTTTAATTCAGTCTTTCTTGCCGCGCGGTGCCCGAAGCAGAAGCAGTTCGCAAGTGCCGGTCGGCCGACTCCTGAGATTTTCAAATCAAATTTCAGACCGAAGTCTTCAATAAAGCTAAGTACCCCATTGGGGAACCTTTTCTTACCTCAGTCTGATGTCAGAAAAAGTTAATAATTGCATTTCTTGTGGGAAGCAAATATCTCATAAGGATTTTTATTCTTGTTGTATCTCTTGCCTAGGCCCAGACCATGACGTCACAGGTTGTCGATTCTGTGCTAGGTTTAACAAACGAACTATTAAACGTCGGTTTGATTTCGCCCGACATTATTTTGGTAGAAAATTTAATTATACCATGCCGTAGGAGCAACCGACGACCAGGATGCATAAAAAGGGCAAAGATAAGGACAGGCAGCCGAGACCCAAACCAGAACCGAGGCCTCTGCTAGGCCAGTCGCCGGTTCTCCGGTTTTCGGTGAGGCGCCTACGCAGCCCCTGACAACCGCTGATTTAGAACCCCAGCCTGCATCCGAGACTCAAGCGGAGATTGCAGGGCCTCCAGAGCCTTTATCTTTAGGCCCTTCTGACTCCATGGCTGATGGGAATTCCGGAGCAGTTGAAAGGCCGTCAGTTGCTGAAGGTGTCTTCACACCGACTACACTTACTATTAAATCCTTTGCAAAACTGAAAACTCCATTAAAAGTAAGGAAGCCTGTACAGCAGTCTCCAGTGCAAGGCCCCATGCCTAAGAAACAGATGCTTAAGATGGCCGAAGACTTAATTACCCTAATCAGGGGTTCCCATCCCCCACCTGGCAAAAGGCGTAGACAGGAGGAGGACTACGCTTCCTCTGACCAGGTTTCCATTACCTCAGATTCTTCTGAGGAACAGGAGTACTCTTCCCCCTGTGATGCTGAAGAGTCTATTCCTTCAGCATCTCCCCCAGAAGACTTCTCTTTTGGGGAAACTTTACATACCACGAGGGAACATTTCCACTTGGAAGGCCAGGATTACTCTGATTCTAAGAAAAGGCTCCGAGAGTTCCTCTTACTACCCTAGCACAGACCCCTTGCTATTCCACCTGTGTTAGACATTGTGGATGATGTTTACTCAGAATCTAGCCTTAACCCAGATTCATTACCTCCAGCACCAGCCAAACCAAACAGATGCTACAGAGTCCCTGACTCACATAAATTCCTATATAAAAGCCCTGTTGCTGACCCAGAAACCATTTCCCAGGGTGCAAAGGGGGTTAAGGCTTCTATTGCTAAAAATCCTGTACCGTCTGAAAGGGATTCTAGAGCACTAGACAGATGGGGAAAGAAAGTATATACCTCAGCTACTCTAGCTATGAGGGCCTTAAATTGCCAGTTTCACATGCTGAAATATCAACAATATTTGATGTCTCAATTAAAACAAAAAATGAGCACACATACAGAGCAGCCTGATTACAAGGAAATGCAAGATTTGTTGCATGCAGCAGAACAAGTGGGAAAACATACTTTGCAATGTGGATTTGATTCATTGGAAGCTTCTTGCAGAGCAGCTGTAACAGGGTCTATCATTCGTAGGCATGCTTGGTTAAAAGAACAAACTTCACCTGATCATGTTAAAGCAAAGTTATTGGATGAACCCTTACAGCAGGATGTTTTATTTGGTGTGAAAGCAGAAGAGGTTTTAAAGAAAATGGAGGCTAAGGCAATATCTATGCAGACGGTCAAGGATTTTTTACAGGTCCAACCCCCTTGTTTCAGCAGAAATTGGCCAACCAAAAACTGGTCCTTTCCAATTTCTGACAGACCTCAGAGAGGCAAATACAGACGCCCAAGGGGCAGAGGTCAGCCACAAGGCTCTTACAAGCCATGACAATGGGGTGCCACAACCCAGAAAGCAGGAGAAGACAATCACAATGACTTAACCTTCAGACTGCCAAGCAAATCACTCTTGGCAGCTCCTTTGGGAGGAAAACTTGCACTTTTTGCAGATAATTGGCACATCATCACAAAAGACAAATGGGTCCTAAATATTGTAACTCAAAGATACAGGTTCCACTTTCACACTTTACCAAGGATAAAAGGAATGCCAAACCTGCCATAAAATCAAAGGGCAGAGGCTCAAAGACAAATTACAGCACTCATGAACATGAGAGCCATTCAACAGGTTCCTACACAGGAGCAAGGACAAGGATTTTACTCAAGACTCTTTCTGGTTCCCTGAAAGGACAAAGCCTGGAGACCCATTCTGGACCTTTCAATTCTAAACACATACCTGGAAGTACCCAAATTCAAGATGCTCACACTACAGCAACTTCTTCCCATGCTGGACAAGAAGGCTTGGCTAGTAACATTGGACCTCAAAGAGGCATATCTGCATGTCCCCTAGCAGACAAAATTGCAGAAGATACCTCCGATTTATAGCAGGTACAACTCATTACCAATTCTCTGCACTGCCCTTTGGCTTATCTACTGCACCCAGGGTCTTCACAAAATGCCTGGCACCAGTAATTGCATACTGCAGACAAAGAGGAATACAAATATATCCATACCTGGATGACTGCCTTATTCGAGCAGACAGCAAGGACATTCTTTTAAAACATCTGGGGTTTGTAAAAAACCTACTAAGTTGCCTTGGGTACACAGTAAACGAAAAGAAGTCAAAACTAGTGCCCTCACAAGACAATATTCCTGGGTGCCAGCTTAAATACAACGGCCCAGATGGCTTATCTCATGCCAGACAAGCAAGGACAACGGATTCATTACTTCAAAATGATGGCAACAAAGACCCAACTCCCTGCAAGAAAAATTCTGTAGGCCTTGGGATTCATGGCATCTTGCATACTACTAATACCATATGCCAAACTGCATATGAGGAAATTGCAGTGGTACCTAAAAAGCATATGGACTCAACACAGCCACAGCTTGGAAACAGTAATACCACTAATTCCCTGCCTTCAACAGGAGTTTCTATGGTTGGCTCAGGCATGTCACCTCAACATGGGTCAGCCTTTCACCTTGCCCACAGCCAGGCAAACAATGACAACAGATGCATCGGATTACGCCTGTGGAGCACACATGGCAGGACAGTGTATTCAGGACAAATGGTCTGCAGATCAAATGCATCTCCACATCAATCAAAAAGAGATGCTAGCTGTACAAAATGCCCTAACAGCTTTCAAGGACCTCCTACATCCAGGACAACTTCTAATAAAGATGGACAACATCACGGTGATGTGGTACATAAACAAACAAGGGGGCACACATTCCTACCCCCTGTGCAGGCAAGCAATAACCTTGTGGAACACAGCACTGACCTACCAAGTTCAACTACAAGCACAATTCCTGCCAGGAAAGAAAAATACATTGGCAGACAAACTAAGCAGAAATATCATGGATCCTAGCGAGTGGAAACTAGACCCACAAGTATTCACAATGATACCTCAAGAAATGGGGGAGCCCAGACATAGATCTGTTTGCCTCCCCCCAAAACTACCAACTGTGAAGGTTTTGCACAAGGACATACCACACACTAGCTTGCAAAGTGGACGCCCTCTCATTCAGTTGGAAAACACTAACAGTGTATGCCTTTCCTCCACTGCCTCTTCTGGCAAAGGTGCTGCTAAAAGCCAGATTAGAGAGGCCACAAATGATACTCATTGCTCCAGACTGGCCACGCCAACACTGGTATCCAATATTAAGGAACATGGCTCAAGGCCCACCATGGATTTTACCTCAAATTGCTGACCTGCTGACTCAGCAAAACAGTCTGATTCTACACAGCCAGCTCAAGACTTTAAATCTGGCTGCATGGCAGATTATCTAAACAATCAGTCAACACTTCTCTCTACAGCTGTTATGGATGTCATTCTGGAGGCCAGGAGACCCAGCACCAGGAAAACTTACTCAGACAAATGGAAAAGATTCTGCGCCTGGAACCATGCTAAAGGCCAAAATCCTCTCCCAAATATTCCTCAGATTCTGCAATATTTAACTGAGATGTTGCACAAAGGCCTTTCCTTTTCATCTATAAAGATCCACGCTTCAGCTATTTCAGCTCATTACAACATGGATCCTCCTATTTTTTCACATCCATTATTAAGATAGTACCTCAGAGGGGCTAAGAACATAAGACTGGCCCGATGAGCACCAACACCAACTTGGGACCTCAATTTTGTTTTGGAAAATCTTACACTACCGCCCTTCGAGCCAGCTTTTTCAGCTGATTTAACAATTTTTATAATGGAAAACTGCCCTGCTGCTAGCAATAACTTCAGCACGAAGAGTCTCAGAGCTACAGGCCCTAATGGCAGTGCAGCCTTTCATCATTTTTCATCAAGAGAGAGTCTCTTTACAAACTAACCCTTCCTTTAAGCCAAAGGTAGTATCCAGTGTGGCTCTAAACCAAACCATTCATTTACCCACCTTTTAGCCAAACCCCCAGAATAAAGGGGAAAGGCTCCTACACTCTTTGGACATTCACAGGCAATTATGTTTCTACTTCGATAAAACAAAGGTTTTCAGAAAATCTGATCAGCTCTTTGTATCCTATGCTGCAGGATCTCAAGGAAAGCCTATATCAAAACAGACCATTTCAAAATGGATAGGACATTGTATCCGTTTCTTCTACACACACCATGGGAAACCTGTACCTGGTAACATTAGGCCTCATTCCACCAGGGCTACAGCAACATCAGCAGCCTTCCTCAGAGGGGTACCAACCAAGGATATTTTGGAAGCTGCAACTTGGAGTTCAGTGCATACCTTCACCAGGCACTACCACTTACCTCTATACTCAAAAACCAGAGCTGGCTTTGCCACTGCAGTTTTGCAGGGCCTACTAGCTTCTCCAAACCCTGTTTAGTACCAACCGCCCAGCCTTAGCTTTGGGATTCAACCCAAGTGTGATGACTGCAGCAGTGTAACACGATGAACATAGTACAGTTTTGTACCTACCATAAATGTAGATGTTCGAATGTTCACACTGCTGCAGTCCAGGTTACCCTCCCACCTTCCCCTCTTCTTACCTGGGTTTTATCTGTAGCTCCATGTTTATACAGTCTCTAAGATGTATTTCTGTATGGTGTATTTGCTTACAGCTGTAGCTGTTGTTTTCTACTTATGTAATTTACTTAGGATTATGTATTGCCTTCTTATTTGGGGGCACCTGACATCTGGGGCAAGAAAAACTGAAGAAAATTGCATTGGCTGCCTCTTTTATACCCCTGTCGCACTGACGTCAGGGAAGAAGTGACAGCAACCGACGCCGGACCAAGACTTTGGAACTCGGGCCGACTGCGGGACCGCCTGACAGCAGATAACCCAAGTGTGATGACTGCAGCAGTGTGAACCCTCGAACATCTACATTTACGGTAGATACAAAACTATACTATTTACCGTTACCTAGACTACTGCCTCATTCAGGCAGACTCTAAAGGAAAATTGCTCCAGGACATTCTCTTTGTCAAATCACTCCTTACTTCCGTAGGGTTCACCATCAACAAGAAAAAAAATCAAAGCAAAACCTCACCAGAAAAATTGTTTTCCTGGGAGCTGTGCTAGACACAGCAACATAAATAGCCTTCCTATCCCCAAAAAGCAGAGCTTTCTGCCTCTCTACTTCACCCAGCTGGGTTCCAGAAGTCATCTCACTGCGAGGAAGTTCCTGCAAGCCCTGGGATACATGGCATCTTGTATCCTTCTCGTCCCTCTCGCCAGGCTTCACATGAGAAAATGTCAGTGGTACTTAAAGAACATTTTGGTGTCAGCACTCAGTCCCTAGAGACCACTCTCCTTCTGATCCCACATATAAGGGCAGACTTTCTCTGGTGGACAGAGGCCTGTGCCAGTGAAAAAGGGTCTTCCCTTCATCCTCCGCCTTTCCGGCCAGACCATCACCACTGACACCTCAGACATTGCTTGGGGCGCTCACCTAGCAGGCAGGTGTACTCAAGGCCTATGGAATGCCCAACAACTTCACTTGCACATCAACCAGAAAGAAATGATGGCAGTGCAAAAGGCCCTGACTTTCTTCCAACCCCATCTAAGGCCAAGGGTCCTCCTTATAAAAACAGAACACCACAGTAATGTGGTACATCAGCAAGCAGGGGGGGGGGGCACATAATCTTACCCCATGTGCAGGTTAGCCATGAGTCTCTGGCTTACAGCCACCTCCATGAGGCTACACCTAATTGCCCAATACTTACCAGGGATCAACAACACACTGGCGGACCACCTAAGCAGAAACTTACTGGTCCCCCACGAATGGCAGCTCCACAGAGAAATCTTTCTGCAAATCACCCATGTGTGGGGGACCCCAGAAGTGGACCTCTTTGCTTCACACCTCAACCACCAGCTGCACAAGTTCTATACCAGGGAGTATCACCTCTTAGCATGGATGGTAGATGTCTTGACCTTACCCTGGAGCTCTCTCTGTGTACACATACCCTCCTCTGCCCCTTATTTCCAAGGTTCTGATCAAAATAAAAGAGGAGAGACCAAAGGCCATCCTCATTGCTCCAGATTGGCTCAGACAGCATTGGTACCCCTTATTACGCAGTCTGATCTTACAGCCCCCAAAGCCGCTTCCCCTGATGTCGGACCTCTTCACCCAGGGGAGGGGGGGCAGATACTGCACCCAGACCTACAGACTCTCAAACTTTCAACATGGCTTATATACTAAAAACTAACAAGGAGTCCTTGTTAAGCAAACCGGTCCTGGACATCATCACAGAGGCCAGAAGGCCCAGGACAAGAAAATCTTATGCAGGAAAATGGAACAGATTCTCTTCCTGGAAACTATCAAAAGGGGGCAGTACCTCCCAACCTTCCATCCCTCCTGGATTACCTAGCATAGTTGCTTAATAGTGGCCTCTCTTTCTCCTCGATTAAAATCCATGCCTCAGCTATCGCTGCCCATTGTGATTCAGACTCACCCCTCTTCTATCATCCTTTGATTAAGCAATTCCTCAGAAAAGTGTCTAATATCAGGCCTCCCAGAAGGCCTTCAACACTGCCCTGGGACCTGAATTATGTGTTAGAGAAGCTAACCGTACCTCCTTTCGAACCTGCCACTTCAACAGAATTGAAATACCTTCTTGGAAGACTGTCTTCCTACTAGCTATCACCTCAGCCAGAAGGGTCTCTGAACTTCAAGCTTTCATGGCTGTTGAGCCCTTCATAATTTTCCACGCAGACAGAGTCTCCCTGAGGACTAACCCCTCCTTTATGCCCAAGGCGGTATGTCATGTGACCCTTATCCAGGCCATGCACCTTCCCACCTTCTTTCCCAACCCTCAGAATAAGGGGGAAATAATTCTACACTCACTAGACGTGCTCAGATAACTCTGATACTATCTGGACCATACTATGCCATTCAGAAAAACAGACCAGCTTCTTGTAAGCTTTGCCCCAGGAGAAGAGGAGAAGCCCATCACAATCCATTTCCAAATGGATTTCACACTGTATCCATTTTTGCTACAGACTACATGGAAAACCCATCCCTAAGTCTATCTGTACCCACTCCACTAGGACAACCTCCACTTCCACTGCCTTCCTCAAAGGTGTACATACCAGGGACATCTTGGAAGCAGCCACCTGGACCTCTGTCCATACCTTTACCAAGCATTACCACCTATCTCTCTTTTCCAAGTCTAGGCAGGGTTTACCTCTGCAGTTCTGCAGGGCCTCCTGACCCATACCTAGGACACTACCTATCCTTCCACGCTTTTCCTCAGCTTTGGGAATTCTTCCACAGGTGATGACTGCAGCAGTGAAACACTAAGAACATAATACAGTTGTGTACACTTACCATAAATGTAGATGTTCGAGTGTATTCACTGTCGCAGTCTTGGTTTCCCTCCCTCCATCCCCCATTTAACATCTTACCCTAGGGGGACACAAGCTTACCAAGGTGTCTTTTAGCCACCAGGACCATTTCTCTCTTTTCCTTTGTGCTTCTGAAGGGTTAGAGCAAGTAACACTGATGTAATGACATCGGCTGCCTTGCTTTATAGCACTGATGACCTGACGTCAGACTACATGCAACTTCAGCTGGTGCACAAAAACATCGACTTTGGTATTCTGGACGGCCGAGGGCTATCACAGCAGGGATAACCCACAGGTGATGACTGCAACAGTGAATACACTCGAACATCTACATTTATGGCAAGTGTACACTGTACTTTTCACAGCCTTGAACTTGAGCTCTGCAGATTAGTTTGAGGTGTCTAGTGTTTCCTGTCAGGAGGCCAGTGTGCTCATCTTTCCAGGGGCCAAAAGCCTCCTGTTGGAAGTCTGTCTAGTTGCCTTTCTGATGATATCTAGTTGTGACACCTGTTTCTTGGATTAGTGTTGGGAGATGAAGGTGTCTTTGTTTCATAAGTTAATTTTTTTTCCACGTGCCTGTGTTTAGAGAACCCTGAGGTGACCACCCTAAAATCCAAGTGCAAGGCATCCAGGCAACAGATGTCTGTCCTGTTGCCACAGCATGAGATAGGTGGGCCTTTATCTCTTCCTGCTTCTCTTGTTGCCTGTCGGTGTTTAATAAACTCATCTCAGGATTTTGTTCTCTTACTTATGAACCTGCAGCCATCTTTAGAACTTGTCAGTTTCAGGGGTCCCCTAGCAATAAGAAAACAAACCCACTTCCCCGTAGTGGAATCAGATTCTTCTAACTCTGAAGTCAATTAACTGGCATGTTTTGGCCCAAATATCCTCCCAACCACGCAGTATAGGTATTGGGTAGACACTGAAGACACTTATCCTCTGCCTCTTCCCTAGAGAAATTGTCATGTAGCGTCACTGTCAACGTATTGAACGATTATTTCAGGTGCGAGTCTGAGTTCATATGCCCAGAAATAATAGAGGGACCCTCTGAGCTTACCTTAATCAAAACCTTTAGCAATACCTCACCTAGAGTGATGCCAAAGTATAAACAAAAAATGATCGATTTTAATAATTGGCTTAGTTTTTGGTGTCATTCAAAGGGGATCTAATTTCTGTCAGCCTGGGGTTGCATGGTCGAGAAACCCCTCTGCTTTGTGTGAGATGGCTTGCACCTGGCACCACTAGGCTTTCGGCTGCTGGCAAAAGGCTCTTGTCTCCCCCATAGTGCCTTTTTTAGGCAAGGTCTCAAAATTGCTGATGTGAAAATTGCCAGTCATAAAATAAGGGTTATGCTGGTTAACACTAGGAGCTAAAACCAAAAAACTGCACACCTTGGAAGCACTTCTGTCACTAGAAGATGTAGATGTCTATGCAGTCACAGAAACCTGGTTCAAGGCTTCAGAGAGTACCCCCAGCCTTGCAAGGCTGCAATGCCTACCACACTGTCAGACTCCAAGAGAATGTGGGAGAACCAAAGGAGGCGGTGTTTCTATCTAAATTACAGGTAAATTCACCTCCCGACTAGTTAGGCTGGGCAAACTCCATGGAGATGTCCTTCATGGATGCATCTGCAGTCATAACAACTGGGTTGTCCTGTCGTCAGGCAGCCCTTCGGTCGGCCGGATTCCAAAGTCCGGGTCCGGCTTCGGCTGATGTCGCACTTCACCCGACGTCATCTCTGTTGGTCTTCGGGTATAAAGGCATCAGCCGACGCCATTTTCCTCAGTCTTTCTTGCCGCGTGGCGCCCGAAGCAGAAGCTGTTCGCAAGTGCCGGTCAGTCAGATCCAGAGATTACTACTTCCGAATACTACTTCGAAGACTTCTAAAAGCTAAGTACCCCGTTGGGGACTCTTTCTTGCCTCAGCCGATGTCAGAAAAAGTCAATAACTGTTTAACTTGTGGGAAACAAATACCTCATAAAGATTTCCACTCTTACTGTTTGCCTTGTTTAGGCCCAGACCACGATGTAGCAGCCTGTTCAGCCTGTGCCTCATTCAACCGACGAACGCTTAGGTGTCGGTCGGAGTTTGCTGAACAGTTTTTCGGCTCAGATTTTGCGTACATTATGCCGTCGGATCCTCCGACTACCCAGATTGTTAAAAAACGCAAAGAAAAAGACCGACACTCGCGGTCCGCGGTTTCGGCTGAAACCATGGTTAAGCAAACCGCGAGTGTCTCGGTTTCGGACGAAACCGAGAAAACTGATCAAAGCACAGCTGAATCAATGACTACTACTGAGGCTCCTGCTACCTTACTTGAAACGGCCTCAGAAATCTTACCTACAGTGATTACTAGTGACTTATCAGACACCATCCCTTTGGATGTCTCTACCCCAGCACGTGGTGCTGCTAGGCCTCCTGCAGCCATGTCTATTAAGGCCTTTGCCAGGGCTAAAGCAGCCAAATCTACTAAATCAGTACCTGTTAAGCCCCCCTCAACTAGGCCCACTTCTAGTTCACAAATGCTTACTCTGGCAGAGGATTTAATATCCTTAATTAGGGGATCTCAATCTCACCCAGACAGGGCCTCTCAGCCCCCAGAAAAGAGTCCTAGAGCAGAGCCCCCCGAGCCTGTGTCCTCTGATGACTCCGCGGAGGACTCTGATATTACAGACCAGCCAGAGGCTCATTTCTCCAATTATGAAGACTCAGATGCTGAAGAATCCATTCCAGCTGCTTCTCCACCAGAAGAATTCTCCTTTGGGGAAACCTTACATGCCATGCGAGAACAATTCCAATGGCAGGAACAGGACTTCTCAGATTCCAGAAAAAGACTTAGGACTTTTCTGCACCTACCACAACACAGGCCTTTAGCTATACCTCCTGTCCTCTCTGTTGTGGACGATGCATTTAATGATGTCTGCACTGCACCAGATTCCTTACCTCCAGCCCCTGTCAAACCAGACAGATTTTACAGGGTTCCAGACACTCATCACCACTTATACAAGGCCCCACTTGCAGACCCGAAACCATATCCCAGGGGCCTAAGCAGCAGCCTCGACCACAGCAAAAACCCTATTCCTTCTCAAAGGGAAGCCAGGTCTTTAGACAGATGGGGCAAAAAGGTTTACACCTCCGCTACTCTCTCAGCTAGAGCTTTAAATTGTCAGTTTCACATGATACAATACCAAGAGTTTATGCTTGATCAGTTAACTAAAAAACTATCCTCTGATGACTCTATAGATAAGAAATATATATTAGAAATGGTAAATAACATACAACAGGTTAGTAACCATTCCTTAAAATGTGGCTATGATGCACTGGAGGCTTCATTTAGATCAGCCATGACTGGCACAGTGATAAGAAGACATGCATGGCTGAAGGAACAGGTCTTACCGGATCATGTTAAAGCTAAGTTATTAGATGCACCTATGGATAAGGCCAGTTTGTTTGGTACACCTGCCCAGCAGGTAATGAAGAAAATGGAAGAAAAGGCAAAATCTGTACAAACGGTTAAAGATTTCTTGCAGGTTCAACCCCAAGGTTTAGCAGGAACTGGCCTGCCAAAATTGGTCCTTTCCTGACTCCACAAGATCCCAAAGGGGCAGGAATAGGCGTCCCAGAGGCAGAAATCAATCCAGAGGGGGTGCCTACAGAGGGCGACAGTGGCAAGGTAATAACAGAGGCACAGACACAGCCACTGCCACTACAACAGCACAGTGACTTGATTCTAACTCCGCCTACCAGGGAACAAATAGCAGCACCATTAGGCGGAAAATTAACCTTATTTTTGAAAAACTGGCACTATATCACAAAAGACAAGTGGATTCTGCAAACCATAGACCAAGGATACCGGTTCCACTTCCACACTTTACCAGTCAAAAGAGGAATGCCAAACCTGCCTCCAAATCAAAAACAGAAGCTCTACAGCAGATAATGCAACTAACAAAGATGAGAGCTGTGGAAAGAGTGCCAATAACAGAACAAGGCAAAGGATTCTACTCCAGACTATTCCTAGTTCCAAGAAAGGAAAAAGCTGGAGACCTATTCTCGACCTGTCCATCTTAAATACATACATCATTGTCCCAAAATTCAAAATGCTGACCCTCCAGCAACTTCTTCCCATGCTGGGCAAGGAGTGCTGGCTGGTAACTCTAGATCTCAAGGAGGCATACCTGCACGTCCCCATACGACCAATTTGCAGAAGATACCTCAGATTTCTTGCAGGATCAGAGCACTATCAATTCTCAGCATTGCCCTTTGGCTTATCTACTGCCCAGAGTATTCACAAAATGCCTGGCATCAGTAATCGCCACTGCAGACTACAGGGAATCCAAATTTATCCATACCTGGGCGACTGTCTGCTACAGGGGACAACAAAAGCAAGCTGACAACAGATTTACAAAGGGTCATTTACTTGCTACAAGCACTGGGATACACAGTCAATTTACAAAAGTCAAGGCTGATACCATCCCAAACAACGACATTCTTGGTGAATTGGACACAGTAAAACAAATGGCATTCCTAACGGCAGAAAAACAAAAGAACTCCCTCTTTACTTCTTGGCACTAACAAAACAGAACAAGCTAACAGCAAGAAAAGTTCTACAGGCCTTGGGCTTCATGGCATCCTGCATAATCTTGGTTCCACATGCCAGACTACATATGAGAAAACTACAGTGGTACCTAAAGAATTTATGGTCCCAACACAGGCACAGCCTAGAAGCAGAAATTCCTCTAATCCCATGCCTAAAACAGGAGTTCCTATGGTGGGCTCAAGCATGCCAGTCAAATCCAGGCCTACCATTTCACAACTATCAAGCAAGCCAAACCATCACAACAGACGCCTCAGACCTAGGATGGGGGGCTCACATGCTGGACAAATGCATAAGGATTGTGGACACAGGACCAGCTCCATTTGCACATCAACCTAAAAGAAATGCTGGCAGTAAAGCTGGCAATCCAAAATTCAGACCATTCCTCAAAGCAGGACATTTGATGATAAGGACAGACAACACCACAGTCATGTGGTACATCAACAAACAGGGAGGCACTCATTCATACCCCCTATGCAGAATGACTTTGGACCTTTGGAACCTGGCTCAGCTACAACATCCAGTTACAGGCAATATTCGTACCAGGAAAGGAGAATACTCTAGCAGACATGTTAAGCAGAGCCACCTCGGATGCTCACGAATGGATGCTACACCCGGACATCTTCAAGGCCATCTCAAAGAAATGGGGAATGCCACAGATAGATCTATTCGCTTCCCCTCTCAATCACCAGCTCAAAAAATTCTGCACAAGGACATTACACCCACTTGCATGGAAAGTGGACTCGCTCTCCTTCAGCTGGAAAGGTCTGACAGCATATGCATTCCCACCTCTTCCCTTGATACACAAGGTATTACTAAAAATCAAGGAGGAATGTCCAAGGATAACCCTGATAGCTCCAAACTGGCCAAGACAACACTGGTACCCATTGCTGAGGAGCATGTCTCGGGACAAAATGTGGCCATTACCCCTGATGCCTTTGATGTTAACCCAGAACAACTACAACATCATGCATCCAAACCTAAAAACTTTGCAACTGACTGCATGGAACATCACATAGCAGCAACTAATCCAGAGCTTTCCCAAAGGGTTAAAGACATTATCCTTGAAGCCCGCAGACCTTCATCAAGAAGGAACTATGCAGGAAAATGGAAAAGGTTTGTCATTTGGAGTGCTGAAAGAGGAAAAGATGTGTCCAATATAGACATTGCTAACATTCTGGAGTATTTGGCAGAGCTTCTACATACAGGCCTGTCCTATTCCTCCATCAAGATACATGCATCAGCTATTTCAGCAGAATACAGCTTTGATCCACCTGTCTTTTCACATCCTTTACTCAGGCAGTTCCTCAGAGGGATCAAGAATGTAAAACCTCCTAGGAAACCACCATTGCCAGCTTGGGATTTGAACTTTGTGCTGGAAAAGTTGACACTCACCTTTTGAACCAGCAGCAACAGCAGACCTGCAGCATCTATCGTGGAAAACTGCTTTCCTACTGGCAATAACCTCAGCAAGAAGGGTTTCTGAACTTCAGGCCCTAATGGCAGTACAACCCTTCCTAATCTTCCACCAAGATAGAGTGTCCATGAGGACTAATCCTACATTTATGCCTAAAGTGGTATCCAGAGTGTCTTTAAACCAGGCAATCCACCTACCTACCTTCTTCCCAAACCCACAAAACAGAGGGGAAGAATGCTGCATACCTTGGATGTACATAGACAGCTACGCTACTACCTGGACAGAACAAAAAGTAACAGAAAAACTGACCAGCTGTTTGTAGCTTATGCAACAGGAAGGGAAGGAAAAGCGATTTCCAAACAGACAGTCTCCAAATGGATAGGAAATTGCATACGATTCTGTTACTCCTTTCATGGAAAACCAATTCCACAGAACATAAGGCCTCATTCTACAAGGGCAACAGCCACTACCACAGCCTTCTTACGAGGAGTGGCAACCAAGGACATTATTGAGGCGGCTACTTGGACCTCCGTGCATACATTTGCCAAGCATTATAATTTACCTCTGTATTCCAGATCCCGAGCAGGGTTTGCCACTGCTGTACTGCAAGGGATCCTAACCACACCATAATCTATTCTTCCTCCTCCCCTAGTTGGCTATGGTATTATACCCAGTTGTTATGACTGCAGATGCATCCATGAAGGACATAGTACAGTTTTGTACCTACCATAAATGTAGATGTCCGAACTGGATAGCATCTGCAGTCAGGATTACCCTCCCTCCTTCCCCTCTGTGGTACTCCTAGGGTATTTACCCTCCTAATAGCTAGCTGGTGTGGGGGAGTCTCTTATGGTGTATTTGTTTGTATATATGTACTTACGTGCTTATTTTTTGTGTTTGCCTTCTATCTTTTTGGAAACATTGGCATTTACCCAAAATTTAGCCTCCAAGAGGGCAACTGGCATCTGGGGCAAGAAACACTGAGGAAAATGGCGTCGGCTGATGCCTTTATACCCGAAGACCAACAGAGATGACGTCGGGTGAAGTGCGACATCAGCCGAAGCCGGACCCGGACTTTGGAATCCGGCCGACCGAAGGGCTGCCTGACGACAGGACAACCCAGTTGTTATGACTGCAGATGCTATCCAGTTCAGACATCTACATTTATGGTAGGTACAAAACTGTACTTTACTCAAAGTTCAGTTACTGTGGGTAAGACCCCCTCCTCATTCAAGTCGTAGCTAGTTGTAGATTCCTATCCATGAATCATGATATGCATGAGGCCTACTTGACCAAAGTAGAGACAATCCAAATATTGCCAAACACTCTGGTCATGGGGAATTTTAATTATCCCACCATCAAATGGGAAACCTACTCTAGCCCTAACTCACATGTGCAAAAGTTCCTTGATTTGTTAACTCGAATGCCCTCGAACAAATTGTTCAAACCCCAACAAGAGGAACAAACATACTAGATCTGGTCCTCACTACCATGACAGATGCACCACCCCAACTGTCAGACCCCCATTAGTTAAATCTGACCACAAATCAATTGTCTTCAAACTGCTACTAACACCAGAACTCACAACGGTCGAAGTCAGACTAGAAAACTTCACCAAGGCAAGGTATACCCCCCTAGGGGAAGATATAAATGCATCCCAAGCCCCACCCCCAGCTGGAAGTGATGAATGCACCAAATCTTACACTGAAGCCCTGTACAAGCACTTGTATAAGTGTATAGACTTGGCTTTTCCAGAGAGAATCAAAGCCAGAACCCCAAGTAAAAACAAGCCAACCCTGGTGGACATATAGCATCAACAATCTTTACAACAAACACACAAAGTTGCTGTCTAAGAAAACTTTAAGGTGAGGCTCCAACAGTGGAAAAGTACCCTCCTCAGCCTCAACAGGCAAATAAGACAACATGTCAAATCCTTTAAGGGTAACTTTGAGAAAAACTTAGTAGTCACATCCGAGGATAACTATAAGGCCTTTTGCAGCTATGTACGTAGCCTAAAAGGTAGGACCTAATCTTTGTGCCAAAGTAGTGACTAATGTATCATACACACTGATCTCGCAGAGATAGTAAACCTGCTAGCGGACAGATTTGGTGAAGATTTCACTTCCCTATCCCCTCCAAACTTCTAAGGCAAAAGTCACTGCCTCTTTGTAATGTGATGACATCCCAGGCTGTCTTCTTAACAAACTAAAACATGAACTGGCATCACCATTAAGTATACCATATTCAGTCATAGCCTATCCACAGGTTTTTTTTCCTGTGGAATGGAGAACAGTAACAGTTGTTCCCCTCCACAGAGGTAACTTAGCAACAGACCCGGGGAATTATCGATCCATAAGTCTGACCAGCCTCTTCTGTAAAGGCCATGGAACGCATCATCATGGACCTCATAAATAAAGACATAGGCGACCTCCAAACCATGGATCGGACCCAATTCAGCTTCATCAAGGGCAGATCCTGCCTGTGAAACGTGGTGGATTTCTACAAAAATGTGACCAGGGATATTGACAAAGGCAGATTTGTGCACACAGCATACCTCGACTTGGCAAAGGCCTTTGACACAATCCCACACTCAGGAATTACCAATAAACTTAGCAATCTGAATGTTAGCCCATTTGTTGTAAGAAGGGTTGCCAAGTGGCTCACAAACTGATCACACACTATCAAAGTGGGTGACTCCACATCAACCAGTAGACCTGTCACCACCGGGTGCCAAAAAGGTCAGTGCTGAACCCCCCCCCCCCCTTACTGTTTGGTATGTACTTCTCAGAAGTTCAGGCCAAAACTAAGGGGCTGTGACTGACTAACTTCGGAACAGGCTGCCAGTTCATGTGAAGCAGAGCAGCTCTATGACACTGTTCAAAAGAAACCTGGATGAGTGGATGGAGCACAGTAATTTCTTACTGGGGATAACACCCACAACCCCCCTGGACATGGGTAGTCATTACTAAATACAGTCCTGGGTATTGACTAGAGTGTCTATGATATTACACGGCGATGAAACGGCTAGACTTGAAATGACCTCCGGGTTGATAGCCTAGTAACTTCCTGTGGTTAATCCATTTGGTAGTGTGTCTTTGGTGTGAGACTCCTAATCTCCCTGCTGCCTAGAAAACACATTTTTACAGGGTTTTAGATTTCTGCAAATATCTTTACAAAAGCCCATTTATTGATCCAGCTGCAGCATCTGTGGATGTAGAAAAGGGGTCTCCTATGGCACCAACCAAAAGCTCTTTTCCCATTGACAAGGAAGCTAAAATCCTGGACTCCTTTGAGAAGAAAGTTTATATCTCTGTACCCTAAAGTTGAGGGTTGGTAGCATTCAGACCTGTGCTTTGAAATACAAGGGGTCAATCTCCCAAGTTAAAGGACACTTGCAACATAGATGTGATGCAACTTATTAGACCAACATAAGATGTTCTTCGTGTTTCATTGTTGCAGTCATCACACTTGGGTTATCTGCCTGCAGGTAGCCCTCAGTCAGCCCGAATACCAGAGACTTAGTATTTCTGCATTGGTTGCTGTCGCTTCAGGACTGACATCATGTCATCAGGGGTATAAAAACAGGCAGCCGATGCCATTACATCAGTCTTTCTTGCCGAGGAGGAGCCCGAAGCAGAAGCAGTTCACAAGTACCAGTCGGCCGCTACCTGAATTTATCATTTTCGAATTGAATAATCCTTAAGTCTTCTAAAGCTATTTAGCCCATTGGGGATCCTTTTTTTCTTGCTCTAACCGATGTCAGAAAAAGTTAATTGTCTTTCCTGTAGAAAGCAAATACCTCTCAGAGATTTTCATTCTTACTGTGTAACCTGTTTAGGCCCAGACCACGACGTCCCTCGCTGTTGGTTTTGTGCCTTGTTTAACGCCCAAAACATTCATTGTCAGACTCTCTTTGTCAATAAATTCTTTCACTTTCAGTCTCTGTATTCTGAAATGGCTTCAATAAGCCATTCAACTACTGATTTTCCGAAAAAAACGTAAGGATAGACAGAGACAGACCACTTAGGTCCAAAACTGCAGACAGTGCTTCCATCAAGCTAATCGCCAGTCCGCTGGTAATCAGCGAGTCACCTTTGCATTCCCTGATGCCCACTTCAGTGGATTTGCAGGCCTCTGCAGAGACCCTTTCGGAGTCCAGTATGCCATGAGATGCTTTTTCGACTATGGAACCTGCGGATGTCTCTACCTTGGATAGGTCCAGAGCCATTGTGCAGGCACCGGCTTCTGAGGCAGTTCCTTGCTTTACCGATGTTCGAATTAAACCGACTTAATTTCTAACCAAAACTGCTGAGATGTCCTTCATGGATGCATCTGCAGTCATAACAAGTGGGTTGTCCTGTCGTCAGGCAGCCCTGCAGTCGGCCGGATTCCAAAGTCCGGGTCCGGCTTCGGCTGATGTCGCACTCCACCCGACGTCATCTCTGTTGGTCTTCGGGTATAAAAGCATCAGCCGACGCCATTTTCCCCAGTCTTTCTTGCCGTGGCTCAAGCAGAAGCTGTTCGCAAGTGCCGGTCGGTCGGATCCAGAGATTACTTCTACGAATACTACTTCAAGACTTCTAAAGCTAAGTACCCCGTTGGGGACTCTTTCTTGCCTCAGCCGATGTCAGAAAAAGTTAACAATTGTTTAACCTGTGGGAAACAAATACCTCATAAAGATTTCCACTCTTACTGTCTGCCTTGTTTAGGCCCAGCCCACGACGTAGCAGCCTGTTCGGCCTGTGCCTCTTGCAACCGACGAACGCTTAGGCGTCGATCGGAGTTTGCAGAACAGTTTTTCGGTACTGATTTTGCGTACATTATGCCGTCGGATCCTCCGACTACCCAATCTTCCAAAAAACGCAAAGATAAAGACCGACACTCGCGGTCCGCGGTTTCGGCCAAAACCACGGCAAAGCAAACCGCGAGTGTCTCGGTTTCGGCCGAAACCGAGAAAACTGCTCAAAGTACAGCTGAACCTATTCTTACAACTGAGGCCCCTGCTACAATTCTTGAATCGACCTCAGAAATTTTACCCACTATGGTGGTTGACTTATCAGACACCATCCCCTTGGATGTCTCTACCCCAGCACGTGGTGCTGCTAGGCCTCCAGCAGCCATGTCCATTAAGGCCTTCGCCAGGGCTAAAGCAGCCAAGACTACTAAATCAGTGCCTGTTAAACCCCCTCATCCAGGCCCTCTTCTAGTTCTCAAATGCTTTCTTTGGCAGAAGATTTAATTTCTTTAATTAGAGGATCTCAATCTCACCCAGACAGGGCCTCTCAGCCCCCAGAGAAGAGACCTAGGGCAGAGCCCCCTGAGCCAGTGTCTTCTGATAATTCTGCTGATGAATCAGACATAACTGACCAGCCTGAGGCTCCCTTCTCCAATTTTGAAGATTCTGATGCTGAAGAATCCATTGCAGCTGCTTCCCCACCAGAAGAATTCTCCTTTGGGGAAACCTTGCATGCCATGCGAGAACAGTTCCAATGGCAGCAACAGGATTTTTCAGACTCCAGAAAAGACTTAGGACCTTTCTGCACCTCCCACAGCACAGGCCCTTAGCTATACCTCCTGTTCTCTGTGGTGGATGATGCTTTCAATGATGTTTGCTCCGCTCCTGATTCTTTACCCCAGCCCCTGCCAAACCAGACAGATTTTACAGGGTGCCAGATACTCATCACCACCTTTACAAGGCCCCACTTGCAGACCCAGAAACTATATCCCAGGGTCCCAAGGCAGTAGCCGACCACAGCTAAAACCCTATTCCTTCTGAAAGGGAAGCAAGGTCACTAGACAGATGGGGTAAAAGGTCTACACTTCAGCTACTCTCTCAGCTAGAGCTTTAAACTGTCAGTTTCACATGATACAATACCAAGAGTTTATGCTTGATCAGTTAACTAAAAACTAACTACTGATGAATCTCTTGATAAGAAATATGTATTAGAGATGGTAAATAACATACAACAGGTTAGCAACCATTCCTTAAAATGTGGCTATGATGCACTGGAGGCTTCATTTAGATCAGCCATGACAGGCACAGTGATAAGAAGGCATGCATGGCTAAAGGAACAAGCTTTACCGGATCATGTTAAAGCTAAGTTGCTAGATGCTCCTATGGACAAGACAAGTTTGTTTGGTACACCTGCCCAGCAGGTTATGAAGAAAATGGAAGAAAAGGCAAAATCTGTTCAAACTGTTAAAGATTTCTTGCAGGTTCAACCCCAAGGTTTAGCAGGAACTGGCCTGCCAAAAATTGGTCCTTTCCTGACTCCACAAAATTTCAAAGGGGCAGGAATAGACGTTCCAGAGGCAGAAACCAATCCAGAGGAGGTGCCTACAGAGGACGACAGTGGCAAGGTAACAACAGAGGCACAGACACAGCCACTGCCACTACATCAGCACAACCACTGTGACTTAATCCTAAATCCGCCTACCAGGGAACAAATAGCAGCTCCTCTAGGCGGAAAGTTAACCTTATTTTCAAAGAACTGGCACTACATAACAAAAGACAAGTGGATTTTACAAACCATAGATCAAGGTTACCGGTTTCACTTCCACACTTTACCAGTCAAAAGAGGAATGCCAAATCTACCTCCAAATCAAAAACAGAGGCTCTACGCCAGATAATGGAGTTAGCAAACATGAGAGCTGTGGAAAGAGTGCCAACAGCAGAACAAGGAAAGGGTTCTACTCCAGACTATTCCTAGTTCCAAGAAAGGAAAAAGTTGGAGACCAATTCTCGACCTGTCCACCTTAAATACATACATCATTGTCCCAAAATTCAAAATGCTGACCCTACAGCAACTTCTTCCCATGCTGGGCAAGGAGTCTTGGCTGGTAACTCTAGATCTCAAGGAGGCATACCTGCACGTCCCCATTCGACCAATCTGCAGAAGATACCTCAGATTTCTTGCAGGATCAGAGCACTATCAATTCTCAGCATTGCCCTTTGGCTTATCTACTGCGCCCAGAGTATTCACAAAATGCCTGGCATCAGTAATCGCCCATTGCAGACTACAGGGAATTCAAATTTACCCATACTTGGACGACTGCCTGCTACAAGGGGACAACAAAAGCAAGCTGACAACAGATTTACAAAGGGTCATTTACTTGCTACAAGGACTGGGATACACAGTCAATTTACAAAAGTCAAGGCTGATACCATCCCAAACAAGGACCTTCTTGGGCGCGGAATTGGACACAGTACAACAAATGGCATTCCTGACTACAGAAAAACAAAAAGAACTTCCTCTTTACTTCTTGGCACTAACAAAACTGAACAAGTTAACAGCAAGAAAATTTCTACAGGCCTTGGGCTTCATGGCATCATGCATAATCTTGGTCCCATTTGCCAGACTACATATGAGGAAACTACAGTGGTACCTAAAGAATTTATGGTCCCAACACAGACACAGTCTAGAAACAGAAATCCCACTAATTCCATGCTTAAAACAGGAGTTCCTATGGTGGGCTCAGGCATGCCAGTCAAACCCAGGCCTGCCCTTCCGCAGATGTCAACCAAGCCAGACCATCACAACAGACGCTTCAGACCTAGGATGGGGGCCCACATGCTGGACAAATGCGTGCAAGGATTGTGGACACAGGATCAACTTCACCTGCACATCAATCTAAAAGAAATGCTGGCAGTAAAACTGGCAATCCAAAAGTTCAAACCATTCCTCAAAGAGGGCCAGTTGATGATAAGGACAGACAACACCACAGTCATGTGGTACATCAACAAACAGGGAGGCACTCATTCATACCCCTATGCAGAATGACCTTGGAGCTGTGGACCCTGGCACTCAGCTACAACATTCAGTTACAGGCAATATTTGTACCGAGGAAAGACAATACTCTAGCAGACATACTAAGCAGAACCACTTCGGATGCCCACGAATGGAAGCTGCACCCGGACATCTTCAAGACCATCTCAAAGAAATGGGGAATGCCACAGATAGACCTATTCGCATCACCTCTCAATCACCAGCTCAAAAAATTCTGCACAAGGACATTCCACCCACTAGCATGGCAAGTGGACTCACTCTCCTTCAACTGGAAAGGCCTAACAGCATATGCATTCCCACCTCTTCCTTTGATACACAAGGTACTACTAAAAATCAAGGAAGAACGTCCAAGGATAATCCTGATAGCCCCAAACTGGCCAAGACAACACTGGTACCCACTACTGAAGAGCATGTCTCGAACAACATGTGGCCAATACCCTGATGCCTTTGATGTTAACTCAGAACAACTACAGCATCATACATCCAAACCTAAAAACGCTGCAACTGACTGCATGGAACATCACATAGCAGCAGCTAATCCAGAACTTTCCCAAAGAGTTAAAGACATTATTCTTGAAGCACGCAGACCTTCAACAAGAAAGAACTATGCTGGAAAATGGAAAAGGTTTGTCATTTGGAGTACCGAAAGAGGAAAAGATGTGTCAAACATAGATATGCCTAACATTCTGGAGTATCTGGCGAACTTCTTCATTCAGGCCTGTCCTACTCCTCCATCAAGATACATGCATCAGCTATTTCAGCAGAATACAGCTTTGATCCACCTGTTTTTCACCCTTTGCTCAGGCAGTTCCTCAGAGGAATCAAGAATGTAAAACCTCCAAGGAAACCACCATTACCAGCTTGGGACTTAAACTTTGTGCTAGAAAAGTTGACACTAGCACCCTTTGAACCAGCAGCAACAGCAGACCTTCAACACCTGTCATGGAAAACTGCTTTCCTACTGGCAATTACTTCAGCAAGGAGGGTTTCAGAACTACAGGCCTTAATGGCAGTGCAACCCTTCCTAATCTTCCACCAAGATAGAGTGTCCTTGAGGACTAATCCTACATTTATGCCTAAGGTGGTATCCAGAGTATCTTTAAACCAGGCAATCCACCTACCTACCTTCTTTCCCAACCCACAAAACAGAGGGAAAGAATACTGCATACCTTGGATGTACATAGACAGCTACGCTAC
This sequence comes from Protopterus annectens, assembly GCF_019279795.1. Taxonomy (NCBI): domain Eukaryota; kingdom Metazoa; phylum Chordata; order Ceratodontiformes; family Protopteridae; genus Protopterus; species Protopterus annectens. The sequence continues at coordinate 309,161,001 of NC_056737.1, forward strand.
TACTTGGACAGAACAAAAATAGCAGAAAGGCTGACCAACTTTTGTAGCCTATGCAACAGGAAGGGAAGGAAAAGCTATTTCCAAACAGACAATCTCCAAATGGATAGGAAATTGCATACGATACTGTTACTCCTTCCATGGAAAACCAATTCCACAGAACATAAGACCTCATTCTACAAGGGCAACAGCCACTACCACAGCCTTCTTACGAGGAGTGGCAACCAAAGACATTATTGAGGCGGCTACTTGGACCTCCGTGCATACATTTGCCAAGCATTATAATTTGCCTCTTTATTCCAGATCCCGAGCAGGGTTTGCCACTGCTGTACTGCAAGGGATCCTAAACACACCATAATCTACCTTTATCCTCCTCCCTAGTTGGCTATGGTATTCTACCCACTTGTTATGACTGCAGATGCATCCATGAAGGACATAGTACAGTTTTGTACCTACCATAAATGTAGATGTCCGAACTGGATAGCATCTGCAGTCAGGATTACCTCCCTCCTTCCCCTCTGTGGTACTCCTAGGGTGTTTACCCTCCTAATAGCTAGCTGTTGGGGGGGAGTCTTTTATGGTGTATTTGTTTGTATATATGTACATATATGCTTATTGTTGTGTTTACCTCTATCTATTTGGAAACATTGGCATCTATCCAAATTTTACCCTGCAAGAGGGCTACTGGCATCTGGGGCAAGAAACACTGAGGAAAATGGCGTCGGCTGATGCTTTTATACCCGAAGACCAACAGAGATGACGTCGGGTGGAGTGCGACATCAGCCGAAGCCGGACCCGGACTTTGGAATCCGGCCGACTGCAGGGCTGCCTGACGACAGGACAACCCACTTGTTATGACTGCAGATGCTATCCAGTTCGGACATCTACATTTATGGTAGGTACAAAACTGTACTTTTCTTAGGCCCAGAGTATGCACTACACCTAGAAAACCGACGACCAAAGCACATGCTCAGGCTCCCATGCCATAAAAACACATGCTTACAATGGCAAAAGACCTTATTACACTGATTAGGGAAGTCAGCCTTCCCCTTCAGAGAGACAAAGAACCCAGTCCCCTTCAGGTTCTACAGACCAGGAGTCCAATGACTCTGACATTTCTGATTATGAAGACATGCCCTTATCTGCCTATGAGGATTCAGGTGCAGAGGAATCCATTCCCTCTGCCTCCCTTCCAGAGGATTTTTCTTTTGGTGAAACCTTGCATACTTTGAGAGCATTTCCATTTGGAATGCCGAGACTATCCTCGGTCCAAAAAGAGACTCTGAGAATTTTGTGTTGCCTCAGCACAGACCTTTAGCTGTACCCCCTGTCCTGGATGTTGTGGATGATGTTTTCATGGAATCCAGTCTTACTCCTGACACTTTACCACCTGCCCGTAGGAAACCTGACAGGTACTACAGAGTACCTGATACTCACAAGTTTCTGTTCAAGAATCCTACTGCTGACCCAGAGATCATTTCCCAGGGGCCTAAAGGTATCAAGGCTACTACAGCCAAGAATTCCACCCATTCGGACAAGGATTCCAAAGCTTTGGACAGATGGGGTAAGAAGGTATATACCTCTGCAACTCTTGCTATCAGGGCTTTGAATTGCCATTTTTACATGCTGAAGTACCAGCAACATATTATGGAGCTTATTAAACAAAAAGTGGTAACTTTTCCAGACTGTGCAGAAAATAAAGAATCGCAGGAGCTTATGCACTCTGCAAACCAAGTCAGTAAGCATGCTTTGCAGTGTGGCTTTGGTGCCCTAGAAGCATCTTGCAGGGCAGCAGTCACTGGCTCTGTAATGAGAAGACATGCTTGGCTAAAGAAGCAGACCTTGCCAGATCATGTCAAATCTAAATTACTAGACGCTTTTTTGAATAAGGACTCTTTGTTTGGCACCAAAGCAGAAGAGGTTCTTAAAAAAATGGAAGAAAAAGCTAAATCTGTGCAGACTGTTAAAGAATTCTTACAAGTGCAACCCCCTAGATTCATTCGGCATTGCCCTTCAAAACACTGGTCCTTTCCAGCCCCCTCCAGGCCTTCTCAAACAAGACCCTGGGGAAAAAGACCACCCAGACTACAGTCTCAGGGTATGCAGAGATCTAGCAGTGGCGTGCCCTCACCCCTAAAGCAGGGAGTGGTAAGCCACCTCCTTACAGAAAAAGCTCACAATGACTTCTTTAATCCACTTCCCAGCCCTGTCCAACTGCTTGTGCCCCTAGGAGGAAAACTTGTCCTTCATGCAAAAAAACTAGATGTCCATCACCCAGGACCGATGGTTCCTCAACATTGTATCCTAGGGGTACAAATTTTATTTCCATTCTCTGCCAACCCCAAGCGGGTTTCCAGACCTTCCTCCAAACCATTGGGCAGAGGCTCAAAACCAAGTACTTTCCCTGCTCAATATCAGAGCTATTCAGCCTGTTCCAGTTGAACAGAGGGGTCAAGGATTCTACTCCAGACTTCCTGATACCCAGGAAAGAGGGCTATTGGCACCCAATCCTGGATCTTTCAATTCTCAACACCTTCCTGGTGGTACCAAAATTCAAAATGCTTACCCTGCAACAGCTTCTTGCTATGTTCGCCAAGGATGCCTGGTTAGTCACCCTAGACTTAAAAGAAGCTTATCTGCACATCCGTATAAGGGAGTCATGCAGGAAGTATCTACATTTCAGGGCAGGATCTATGCATTATCAATTCTCTGCACTTCCCTTATCTACTGCTCCCAGGGTATTCACAAAATGCCTGTCTCCAGCCATCGCATACTGCAGGCAGAGAAATATCCAAATGTACCCATACTTGGACGACTGCCTGATTCATGCGGACAGTCAGGAATTGCTGCTTCAGCACCTGGCATTTGTGAAAAGCCTTCTCACTTCCTTGGGGTTCACCATCAATGAAAATAAATCTCAGCTGGTACCCAGTCAAAAGATTGTATTCCTGGGAGCAAGCTTGGACACAACTTCCAGGATGACATTCCTCACTTCAGAAACGCAAGTTTATCTGACAGATTACTTCAAACAAATGGCCACCAGAACCCAGCTATCTGCAAGAAAAATACTGTAAGCCCTAGGGTTCATGGCCTCATGTATACTGCTAATTCCATATGCAAGACTGCATATGAGGAAACTTCAGTTGCATTTAAAAAGTCTTTGGTGCCAACATTCTCAGGACCTGGAAACAGTCATTCCTATCATACCCTGTGTAAGGACAGAGTTCCTTTGGTGGGCAGAAGCATGCAACCACAAGGGACAGACATTCACTCTACCCCACGCCACCCAGACCCTGACCACAGACTCTTCAGACTATGCCTGGGGGGATCTCATGGCTGACAAATGCATTCAGGGCTACTGGAGCCCAAGTCAGATTCATCTGCACATCAACCAGAAAGATATGCTAGCTGTACAGAATGCTCTGACAGCTTTCAGATCCCTACTGTTTCCAGGACAACTGCAAATAAAAACAGACAACAACACAGTTATGTGGTACATCAACAAGCTGGGGGGACCCCATTCCTACCCACTCTGCAGGTTAGCCATGGCCCTGTGGCACACGGCCTTGGATATCCAAGTCCACCTACAAACTCAGTTCCTGCCAGGCAAGCAAAACTCACTGGTAGACGATTTAAGCAGACATCTGCTAGAACCACACGAGTGGAAATTGGAGCCCAGCACCTTCAACCTTCTGATTCAGAAATGGGGGACTCCAGAGATGGATCTCTTTGCCTCCCCCTACAACCACCAGCTCAGCAAATACTGCACCAGGAATCCTTACAGCAGGGCCTGAAAGGTGGATGCCCTATCCTTTCTATGGGAAAAGCTCTCAGTCTATGCCTTTCACCCTCCGCCCCTTTTCACAAGAGTATTACTCAAAATCAAACAAGACAGGCCAAGGACAATTCTGATTGCCCCGGACTGGCCATGCCAGCACTGGTATCCATTCCTGCGCAGTCTGACCACGGTGCCACCCTGGCACCTACACCAGACCCCAACCCTGTTTTCTCAGCAGGTGGGGCATATTTTGCATCCACAATTGCAAACCCTAAATCTTGCAGCCTGGTTTATTTCTTGAATTCTGCACCAGCAACCCTAAGAGAACAGGTGCTGGACATTATCTTTGAAGCCAGAAGGCCCAATACAAGGAAATCCTATGCTGATAAGTGGAAAAGGTATTGTTCCTGGATTCAGTCTAAAGGAGAGGGCACAGCACTGCCCTCTTTACCCATAATCCTGGATTACCTAGCTGAATTACTTCACAGAGGCCTATCCTTCTCCTCGATTAAGATCCGTGCCTCTTCCATCTTGGCTCATTACAACACTGAGCCATCCCTATTCTCTCACCCCCTCATCAAACAGTTCCTGAGAGGGGCAAACAACTTAAGGCCACCACCACCCCTGCTTGGGACCTTAACTTTGTACTGGAAAAGCTCACACCCTCCCCCCCTTGAACCGGCTGCTTTTGCAGGGTTAAAATTCCTCTCTTGGAAAACAGCCTTGTTCTAGCCATCACTTCAGCTAGAAGAGTGTCTGAGCTTCAAGCACTGATGGCTGTGGAACCCTTCATTATTTTCCACGCTGACAGGGTTTCCCTCAGGACTAACCCTTCCTTTATGCCCAAAATGGTGTCCAGTGTGACTCTAAACCAATCCATCCATTTGCCAACCTTCTTCCCTAATCCTCAAAATAAAAGGGAAAGGATCTTGCACTCTTTGGACGTGCACAGATAGCTCAGATTCTACCTTGACAGGACTAAGCCCTTCAGAAAGTTCTGACCAGTTACAAGTCAGCTTTGCAACAGGGACAGAGGGCAAGGCCATTTCAAAACAAACCATTTCCAAATGGATAGCACACTGCATCCATTTCTGCTACAAGCACCATGGAAAGCCAACTCCTCAGGTGGTCAGAACGCATTCAACTAGGGTTACATCTACCTCTACAGCATTTCTCAGGGGAGTCCCTACCAGGGACATCCTAGAGGCTGCTACCTGGAGCTCTGCACACACCTTCACCCAGCATTACCACCTGCCTATCTTTTCCAAATCCGGGGCAGGTTTTTCTGCAGCAGTCTTGCAAGGCCTGCTAGCCAGCCCTAACTCTTCTTGACTGCCTCCACCCTTCCTCAGCTTTGGGAATCCACCCAAGTGTGATGACTGCAACAGTGAAATACAAAGAACATAGTACAGTTGTGTACATTTACCATAAATGTAGATGTTCGAGTGTATTCACTGTTGTGGTCGTGGTTTCCCTCCCTCCCTCCAGCCCCCTGGTTTCTCTCTCTCTCTCCTCTCTCCTCTCTGTGGCTATTACTATTGGTATTGCTATTTACTTTTTATTGGTGGTGTTTTCCCCACCATAACTTAGCTCCCTATTTGGGGGCTCCTGACGTTTGGGGCAGGAAAAACTGATGTAATGGCGTCTGCTGCTTGTTTTTATACCCCTGACGTCAGTCCTGAAGCGACAGCAACTGATGCAGAAATACTAAGTCTCTGGTGTTCGGGCCAACTGAGGGCTACTTGCAGGCAGATAACCCAAGTGTGATGACTGCAACAGTGAATACACTCAAACATCTACATTTATGGTAAGTGCACACAACTTTACTTTTTGTACCCACTTGAGCTTTTTGGTTGAAAGGAGCCTTTTGTTGAGAATGAAGGTACTGATGTCTAGAATGAGAAATGCATCATTTTGTTTTATTATTGGCTAAAAAATACACTTAAAATACCAGTGTGACAAAAGTATGCAGCTGAGATGCTTGGTACGATAGCTAGACCTCAGAGAGAGACTGTGCATGTCTGAATCTTTAGAAGACCAGGTTGTCATGCCATAAAACTAAAAGATTTTCTTCGTTAGATCCCTGTTGCAGTAGCCTAAGCTATATAGAGAAAATCCTGACTATGACTGGATGACTGGGCAGCTTCCAAGAGCCCTAACTGCTGTAGAGGAGAGCAGTGTAAAGTCAGTGGTTAGAATGCCAAGCCTTCAGAATTTTCCAGCTGTTGAAGTGTGCTCTTCCCTGTGGGTTTCGGTGATCGGCTGTTGCCAAGTGCTTCCACAAACCTTGGCAGGTAGGTCCTTCATTGGATTACCTTCCATTTTATCAGTTTATATGAAAAAAAGTTTTATCTTTTTTTCAAAATTTATTGTTAGGGCTAGTGTTGGTAGTTTCCCCCAAAACATTTTAATCTCAAAACTTATTTTTTTTAGTCAGGAGGTGAGACCAACATAGCAACGCTCTCCTACTCATTTGTCAGGCACTTTGCTCTGTAGAAACTTAGATCTGGGTCCCTGATTCTTTGTTGTTCCCCCTGTGAGCCCTAAGAAAGAAAGTTGTTCAGGAGTCTTTGATCCTGACGTCTGCTCTCTCTTTGACTCTGCCACCGGTGAGTAATGCTCCTGTTGTATCTGATTCCTCTGACTTGCTTATCAATTAATCTTGTTCCTTCTGGTGCTGCTTTTCTGGGAAACATTAAAGATACATGCCATGCACTTCCTGTGCATCTATTAACCACTCTAGTTGGCTTCAGAAGAGAGAGTGGGCATTGTTCATTCACCAAGATATTGAGAGGAGTTTGATTCCCAGCGAGAGGACTGTTCTACAGGTTGCTCTTTTTCTGGTGAGGGACGTCTCCCAGGTAAAGGAAGCATAAAGTTCGACATCTTTCCTTGCCTGTGTTACCAAGGGCAGACAAGCAGGATTGTTTGGGCTTTGCTAAAGGTTTGTTTAAAGGCTTTCATGCTTAACATTCTGACTCTTCCTTTCATCTAAAGATTCTCCTCTTTCTCTCACTCCGTCATATTCTATTTCTTAGTTTGAGGGACAGGAATTAGACTTAGACTTTGTTTCTCAAGTTCCTTCTCCACATAAGAAGTATCTTGACAATGCGAAAAAATTTTTCTTCAGATTTCCAACCTGAAGAGTTGCCTTTCTGATACCATTGCCAGAATGGAAAAGTGATTTTCAGTGGGAACAGAGGGAAATGAGTGCCCCAGGAAAGATGACATGATTGAGTACATGTGAACTTTCCTCAGCCTACAGCTGTTCTTCCTGTTTTGCCAGCATTAGAGAATGCTTTCCTTGCAGCCAGCAGTTGATTTGAGAGTCAGCCACTTGCCCCAGAAAGTCTGATAAAATTTTATAAGGTGCCCTAGACCCACAAAGTTATGTATTCAAATCCTAGATCAGATCGTGCAGTGATTTTTCTTGACCGTCATCTTTTGACAAGCACCTTATTGGCAGCTAACCCTATTACGTTTGACATAGGTAGAGTACATTTGATAGGTGTGAGAAGAATGTTTATACTATTTCCACCTTAGTGTTCAGAATAGTGAATTGTCAGGCTTGCAAGTTTTTGTGGGCTTCCTTTGACTGCATGTGAAAGTTAATTGCTGATCTGCCTTCTTCAAAGGCTACAAAGTCCGTTTCCACTGTGGTAGTTGCAAGTAAAAGGATATCCTACCGTGGGGGGAGGGCGGATAAAAGGTCAAACTGTAGGATTGCTAGTGTTGGCTAAGCGTCTCTGGTAGTTGCCTTTAGATGGTCTGCAGTTATTTTGTTGCAACACGATTGGAATTTTATTGTCTTCTAAAGTAGAACAGTTTATTATTGAAAACTTCACTTATGTTAAGATGTCCAAAGTGTGTTTACTTACATTTCATATAATACAGGATGGATAAGCATACCCTACAGGGGGTTGGTAGTGATGAAGGGCGGGACTGACTTTGTGTAATTTCTGTCTGACTGGCTGAGTGTCATTTGAGGTTCCTGAATGGGGAAGGGATTCCTGTAATGACTAATGTCAGAAAGCAAGTGAATCCATCTCTAGGCATGCCCCCCCCCCCATACTTTTAGTTTATAGGGACATATTCGTTTAAAACCTTTTTACAATAAATCAAGCCTTAGTTTTGGTGCCTGGGTACAATAGTTTTAAGTAAAAAAAACTGTTCATAGAGGCCCATTTGTATGGGCCTTGCAGTGTTTTATGTCATAGTGAAATTTAAGTAACAAACAGTTCATAAGTGCCTGCTTGTGCAGCCCCCACACAAGTAGACATCGGTGAAGTGTTTCTTATTTATTGTACCCATGTTCCAAGAGTATTTACAAAGTATTTGGCTCCAGTATTTCCTATTGCAAGCATCAAGGCACTGACATTTTTTCTATATTCGCAGATTCTTTTTCCGGTTGTCAAAAGAGGCCTTAGCTAGTGTAAAGAATTTGCTATTCAGTCTGGGTTTTCAGGCAGAGTTATAGAAATCTTCTCTCGGAAGAAGTTTTCTTCCACCAGAAAAAGTAGAAATGTACCTTGTTTTCCAGTCAAGCTCTGGTATCTGGCAAAGAATTTTTCAAGATGTTAAGATACATGGTTTCCATTTTTTTTTTTTTTAATTTCTTTGGCCAGAATTCACAATGAGAAAAATTTTGTGGTAGCTGTGGTCAGTCTGGATTCTGCATCTACATCCTTTTTCTTTTCAGATCTATGTTCTTGAGTTTATAAGGAGAGAAGTTTTATGGTGGGTAGACCAGCTGTCTCAGAATTCAAGTCTTCATTCTACCTGCCACCTTCTCCTCAGTATTTTACAACAGATGCTTCAGACTTGGTTTGGGGAGCAGTTTCAAAAGGAGTGAAATTGCATGTCCTGTAGGACAAGCAAGACAGACAGAAGCATATAATGTCAAAGCTATGTTAGCAGTGGTAAATGCTTTGAGAATCCCAAATCTTTTCTGGTCTCCAGGACCTCTGCAAATTTTTACAGGCAACACGCTGATGTGGTACATAAATGGGGGATTGGGGTATCAGATCTTACCCTTTTGCAGACTTGCTATGATAGCTTGGGAGGCAGTAACTCAGATCATTTTGATTCTGTAGGCTTTATATATTCTTTCGGAGCAAAACTTTGATGTATGTAAGCTAATCAAGACCAGAACAGACCCTTAGAAATGGAAACTGCTCCTGGGGAATTTCCAGGAGCTGATCCAGCTGAAGGCAACACCAAGTAAATCTGTTTATCTCCTTTCAAAACAGTTAAAAGCATTTTTGCTCCAGCATTCCTTGCAAACAGGCCAGGAAGACAAATACTTTTATTCCCATGGATGGGAATGTTTCCTGTATGTCTTCCCACTGATATCCAGAGTTCTAAAGATCCAGAAGGACTTTAAGTTGATAGTGATGACCCCCTTTTTACCCAAGCAACAGCGGTTCTCCCTTACTTTGAATGAAGCCAAAGGCAGTTTGCACAAGCTTCCCTGCAGACTCTATTCACTCACACAAGGTAAGGGGATGATTGATACTCCCCCAACTTGAATACTCTTCAGTTGACTCCCTGGATGATAGTTTTTGATACCTTTTCTACACTTTTTTTTGTGATGACATGCAGCAGGTACTGAAAGAGGGCAAAAAACTGCTACTAGGAAATCATGGATATCAAAGTGGAAAATACTTTCTGATACCAATCCAAGGACCAGGTAACACCCTTTTAATGCTATGTTACTTCTGGATGATGTTAATTTGTGCAAGTTATTGTCCTCTGGCTTTTCTTTCTTTATTTTATATTTGGTTACCGGGAAGGTCCGACTGGATAAATGTCCATTTTCAGCGGAGGCCCAGGGAGAAAAGCTCCAAGTTAGTAGATTACATTACATTAGAAGCATTTACAAATTATAGGTTCATAGGCTGGTACTAGGCTAACTGCCATTGCAGGCCATTTTAAGCCTAGCCACTTACCCCATGTGTGAATCAAACCCTGCACCTTCTGTTTGTAAGGCAAACATCTTAACCATTACGCTATCTTCCCACCTTAGTATAGTATACAGTCTACAGTAAGGTTACAAACATTTGTAGAATATTGTTGACACAATTAGATAAATCATCTAAGTTTCACACATTGATACACGCAGATAAGGGCTTAGTCCCTTAATGAGGTCAGATGCATTTTAGAATCAGTGACCGATTTGATTAGGCAAAGTTTCCAAGACCAGTGGGTGGGAGGGTTTGAAGAGGGACATTGCCAGTGCATTTGGAAGTGTAGTTTGAGGCTCATTTTGAATTGAGTTAAGGAGGGTTGGAGAGTAAGTTCAGCAGGTAACGAGTTCCAAGTTTTGCCTACAGAGTTGGCAAATAGAGAGTCCCTAGCCACATTTATGCTTTTGGTTGTTTGAACCAGCAGTTAAGCACAGTGACCTCAGGTTCCTATATGGATTAATGCTCTTGTTTAGTGCTGGTGTCTTTTTGGGGTGGTTTAGAACTTTGTGGGCTATTATAAGTTGGTTGTATTGGAGAAGACTAGGCCATTAAAGCCATCGTAGTTGAGTTAAGTTTATACAATGGTGGGTCCTAGAGGTTGTACCTGTAGCAAATCTAGCAATATGGTTGTAACAGCTAGCAAGTTTGGTAAGAGTGGTTTTATTCAAGTTAGTGAAAAGGGGGGAGGCATAGAGGAGGGTAGATGGTAAGTGGGAGTGAGCGATAGTTATTCTTGCAAATGGAGTGAGGAAAGGTTTGATCCTGTAGAGAGAGCCCTGTTTTTTGTTGACAGTTTTGATGGTTTGATTGACATGGGTATCATATTTTAGAGTATTGTCAACCGTGACCCCTAGGTGTTTTGTGTGAGTATCTGGGAATATAATTGTCCATTGTTGGAACTTAAAGTAAAAAATGGTGAAGAGGATTTACAGGTGGGGGAAAAGATTAGCAGCTTAGTTTTGTTGGGGTTTAAAATAAGCTGATGGTTTGCGAACCATTTTTCTACATCATTGAAAGTATTGTGGGTTAGGGTCATGAGCTCCGTTGAGGAGGAGGCTGCGCAGATTAAAGTAGAGTCATCCGCATATGTTGGGAGTGATGGTGGGTAGGTCATTGATAAAGACTGAGAAGAGAAGTGGTCCTAGTATAGAGCCTAGGGGGGACTCCTAGTGTAATGGGTAGACAAGTGGATAGAGTATTCTGCCATAAAACTGCTTGTTGTTTTTCAGACAGATAAGATTAGAACCATTTAATTGCACAGTTTAGTAACAGTTTCTTCAGGGTATGGATAATTAGTTGGTGGTTGACCATAGCAAAGGCCTTGGAGAGATCTGGAAAGAGAACTGAGGTAAGTTTGTTATTGTTTCAGTTGAGGTTGATAGAGTTAGAGAAGGACAGGAGGGCTGAGGTGGTGCTGTGGTGTGGCCTAAAGCCATGCTGAGAGTTGGCCAGTAGTTTATTCTGTGTGAGATAGTACATTAATTGGTTATGGATGCATTTTTCCATTATTTTGGCCAGTGGTGATAGTATGGCTATTGGTCTGCAGTTTGAGAGGTCTGAGTTTACTTCCCTTATGGCGGGGAATAATGTGGGAAACCTTCCAGATAGAGGGGATGGTGGCTTCGGACAAGGTGCGGTTTATAAATGAAATAGGGTATGCAATGGCATCTGCCCCTTTCTGTAGATATTCTGATGGGAGGAGATCAGCTGCTAGGGTAGTAGGTTTTAGTTTGATAATTAGAAATCTGATGGTTGATGTAGATGCTGGCTGGAAGGTAAAAGGGAGTGGGGTAGTGGTCGAGGTGGAATCCTGATTGGAGCTGCTGGGAGACAGTTGGCTAGCTAGTGATTGGATGGTCTTAATAAAGAAACTGTTAAATATGTTTGCAGTTTCTTCTGGAGTTTTTAGGTTACAAACTGATGGGGGTGGGAGTGGTGGATTGTCCGGGGTGGAGCAGTTTGTTTATTCCTGCCCAAAACTTTTGAGGTTTGTTCTGGTGTTTTTGTTGAAGGTGTTGATAGAAGTTTTTTTTTGTCTAACAGTGTGGCTTTCTTAGTATCATTCTTTAGCTGCCGGAATTTAATGTGGTCGAGTAGGTCTTTTGATGTGCGCCATTTGTCCCATGCTTTATTTCTTGCCATGATTTTGGTTTTGGTTCCTTTAGAGAGCCGGGGGGCAGTCTTAGTTTTGGCTCTAAGGTTGCGGGCAGGAGCGTGGGAATCTAGAATGGTGAGGAATTTAGAATTAAAATAGGCTATAGAATCATCCAGTGGTCGATCTTTTAGGATGTTCCAATTGCATGCTTCGAGTTCCTTCTGAAAATCAGTGGTGTTAAAGTTCTTGTTGTTTCTGATACTTTTATGGAGAACTTGGTGGTTATCTACTTTATGCTTAATGATGTAAGTGAGTAGGTGGTCACTTATATCATCTGGGCGGGTACCGGTGTTGTACATGTCTGGGTGATTAAGAATTCAGTTCAGGATACTACCTTTGTAGTTTGGGTTTATTTTGGTGGGTGAGGATATGAGTTTGTTATAGCCGTGAAGGTTTACATAAGTTGTGGGAGATTCAGAGGAACAATTGATGTTAAGTTGTCTGTCTCGCCTTCATTCTTGCTGGTTGGGTTCGGAGCCGATCCTCGGCTCTGACTCGGCCATCTTCAAAAGCTCGAGAGCTGCTTACTGGCTCGAGACCCCCCCTATATCCCATGAAGCCTGACGCTAGATACCCAGATCTCGTTTGCTGCTTCTGCTACGAGGTTGCGTTTACTGGCTCAGGTCGTATTTTTTCACTTTATTGATATATATAACTTTTTGTATATTATTATAGTTAGAATACTTAGTGTTCATACATAGTTGTAGTATTTGTTGGTGATTAATCTTCCCCCTTGAAAACTCGTTTTCTTCTTAGAGAGTTTTCCCCTCCCTCCCCCACCCCCATTTTCCTTTTTAAGGTAGCCATTTTTAGTTAGAGGCTTATCCTTGTTTCCTTTTTTTAAGGTAGTAAAATTGTTTCATTAGAAATTGTGGTAGTTGTTAGGTCCGTTTACCGTTTCTTCTATTATAGAGTGTGTGAGTGCTGTTAGTGTGTGGTAACTTGTGTGGACTGTGTGTGTTTTTTTCTAGTTACCTACTTCCCTTTGTACTCTTTCTTTGTATTTTGATATTTCCTTTACAGGAATGTCTAAAGACACAAAAGTGTCTGGATTCAGGAAGTATGACTCATGCTGTCAGAAATTGTCACTGACAGATGGTCACACTTCTTGTGTCTATTGCTTGGGTGCACTACACCTGCAGGACTCTTGTTCGGTGTGTCATGCCTTTAGTCCAAGAGTCCTGCAGGAGCGTAGAAATAAGCTTATCCTTAGGGGTTTGCTTAAACCTGAAGGATCACCGGCCAAGGCTCAGTCAGTGGAAGCTGCCGGCTCCCAGTTTGGCGTCGTCGTCGGGTGTGGCGTCTGCTTCAACTTCGTTTCTGGCTGGAACCGAAGTACCTATCTCCCAGCCAACTTCGGCTCCGACTGGAGCCGAAGTACCTATCTCCCAGTCGGCCCCGTCTCTGCTGTCGGAACCATCAGGGAGTCGAAAACGCTCCAGGTCACCATCCTTAAAGTCGATACACTTGGCTCCGGGGTCGCTTTTGTTGCAGTCTTAGTGAAGTCACCGATCCCACTCTTCTCGGTCATCTAGACTATCTGACCATGATTTGGAGAGAGTGGTGAGCAGGCTTTTAAAATCGCAGGCCCTGGCTAAAATGTCATCCAGCCCCCCTCATCGGGGTTCGGCTCTACCTGTCTCTGCAGTAGTTCCTCCTTCGACTCATCCCTTGAGCTCAGAGCCGGAGCATGCTGGGGGCTGGGACCGTCGGCACCGATACCTACCCTTTCGGTTCTGTCGTCGGCTCCTATCTCTTCCATGGTGCCGTCCTTGGAGGGATCTGGGTGCCGGGACTCCCTCGTCGGCTCCGAGGAGGTGAGTGGCATTGGACCCTTGTCCGACCCCGTTCTCCCTCTCGGAGCTTCGGCGCAGGTGAGTTCGGCTCCTGCATCTGCTTCAGAGCCGTCTCTCTTGGTGCCGGGAAGGATTCCGGTCTCTTTGGAGCCGGGGCCTTCTCCAATATCGGGAGGAGGTGCCTTCGAGGTCATGAGCTGACGAGGGAGTCCCGGCACCCAGATCCCTCCAAGGACGGCACCATGGAAGAGATAGGAGCCGACGACGGAACCGAAAGGGTAGGTATCGGTGCCGATGGTCCCACGATCCCAGCCCCCAGCTATGTAGAAAGGCCTTCTACATAGCCCACCTCATCATGAAGGGTTTCACATCTAGATCAAGAGAGGTAATCGTGCCCCTTTATTCATCCCTCATCAGGCCCATCATAGAATACAATGCCCCTTTTGGGATGTACCTTACCCGATACCTGCAGCAATTAGAAAGACCCCAAAAGTATCTCACCAAGAGGATCAAGGGTCTCAAACAGATGCCATATGCTGCTCGGTTAAAAAAACTCCAGCTCTACTCAGTTGCATACCGCCTACTTCGAGGCGATCTATGCCTGACATACAAAGCTATGTCAAATCCAGAATTAATGGACATGCTCCACCTCAGTAAATCTAAATCCCTTAGAGCCACACGCTCGAGGGACTTGAACCTCAGCACAGAAATAAGTAGAACTTGCTGGAGGGACAGGTTCATAACCCAGAGGCTCCCTTCGCTCTGGAATAGAATTCCAGTTCATGTGAGGCAGAGCACCTCACTGAATCTCTTCAAGAAGAATCTCGATAGGTGGATGGGGGATCGTAGGGTTGTCCCAGGGATTACTCCCGTGTCACTATTAGACAGAGGCACAGTAAACTAAACCTTAAAAAGGGCACAGTATACTCAAATCAAGGGGTGGCGTTAGCCATACAGAATCGGGCTAGGCTTATAATTGCCCCAGGGCAGATAGCCTAGTATGAACCTATGAACCTATGAGGAGTGTGCTGGCATCTGAGTCAGCCTCACGGTCATCCTCATCGGCTCTTCCCCCCATGGTGCCTGCTCCTGCCCCTTTTCCAGACCCCAAGCGTGGGGACCAAGCGCTCCAGGGCAACCCATTGGGTGCATCTTCCTCTTCCGAGGCCTCCCTCATTCATTCAGAGGAGCCCCCACGAAAGAGGAAATTCAAGAGGAAGCATGTTGACTCCCCTGAGTCTGTCACTTCAGATACCGACTTGGAGGAGTCAGAAGGGTCCCAGAGATTCCCCCTCTGAGGATGTCTCCTTCTCAGACATCCTTGAGATTCTTAGGCAGAGGGGGAACTGGACTACCCTTAACCCTTCTGAGGATGAGTCTGTATTCCTGGACGCGTTTGGTTCCCGACCCTCCACCTCCTGGGTGTCTCCGCCTTTCGATCCACTGATGTCTGTGGTGGCTTGAAAGGAGTGGTCAGCTCCAGACACAATGGAGCCAACTCCCCGCAGGCCCACAAAATTTATTACTGCCCCACAAGACGAGCAATTTCTGACCAAGGGTGTTCCCATTGATGCCATGGTGGTAGCAGCGGCCACAAAAAAGAAGTTGGCTGAAACTTCTTCGTCTGTCCATCCCCCTAATAAGGAATCTAGGACGATGGACAGATGTGGGAAGCGAATGTTTTCCTCAGCGACCTTCTCCATGAGGTCGCTGAATTACTTGTGCCACTTTACCCGTCTTCAAAGGGATCTCCTTAAAGAGCTAGGAGATACCCTTCAAGATCCATCAGCTGCGGGGGCCCAGGCTAAGGTTGCCTCCCATCTGGTGACTCTTAATTCGGTAGTAAACTCCTCCATGCGGCTCATCTCTTATGCAGCCGATGGTGCGAGTAGAGCCGCAGGCACAGGCGTGGCCTTGAAGAGGCATGCTTGGATGCAGTTATGTAACTTTGCGGAACCCTTCAGGGCATCTTTTACCAACACCCCCTTTGATGGTTCTGCTCTTTTTGGATCACAGGCGAAAGATACCCTTACCAGCTGTGAGCAAGAAGGCAAGACCCTCTCTGCTGTGGGAGTCTGTTTTTCCACTCCTTCAAGACCATATCCCAAGGGTCAGAAGAGTGGGAAGATGTGGTTCCGGAAACCCAAGGGAGCCGTGCCTGACACACGTGGAGAGTTCCCCTCCAGGGACAGAGGAGGGAACAACAATAGATGCCGCCCACAGGGCAGAGGGGGTCCGCAAAATCAGGGCCAAAGAGAATCTTTCTCTGACAAGCCCTTCCAGCATCCCTGAGGTGCTGCCCGGCTGTCCACCTATAGAGGCACTCGGGGGAAGATTATCGCTGTACCCAAAAGCCTGGCAAAGTATAACACAAGACAAATGGGTACTGTCTATCATATCCGAAGGCTACAAAATCCCCTTCCTTCGCACTCCCTACATTGTCAACAAATCTCTTCCAGATGTTCCACCCAATCTAAGGGATCAAGCAGTTCAAGAAATTTCAAAACTGCTAAGAAAAAGAGCCATCCAAGTCAGTCCCAGCAGACCAGCAAGGATCCGGAATTTACTCAAGGTTCTTTTTGGTACCAAAAAAGACAGGGGACTGGAGACCCATTCTGGATCTCAGCAGACTAAAGAGATCTTTTCAAAGAATGAAGTTGCGGATGGTCACGCTACAGTTCATTTTACCCTTTCTGGGTCAGGACAGTTGGATGTGCTCCATAGATCTTCAGGACGTGTACTACCATATCAAAATGGACAGACGCTCCAGAAGATTCCTCCACTTCCGGCTGGGAACTAGTCATTATCAGTTCAGAGCTCTGCCCTTTGGTCTCACCAGAGCCCCCAGGGTGTTCACCAAATGTTTGGCAGTAGTTACCGCTCACCTGAGATGGCAAGGATTGCAGGTGTTTCCATATTTAGACGACTGGCTCCTTATTGCAACCACCAGGCATCACCTGCTGCAAGCCAGAGACTACACCATCCAAACTTGCTCCAAACTAGGCATCACAGTAAATTTCGAAAAGTCTGCATTGTCGCCTTGTCAATCTATTACCTTTATAGGTGCGAACTTAAATACAAAGGACATGTTAGTGAGACTTCCAGTAGACCGTGTGTTAGACATTCGACGACTTGTGCAGGTCTTATTAGGATGCAAAATAAATTCAGGCCAGATTCATCCTAAGAACATTGGGTCTCATGGCAGCGGCAATCATACTAGTCCCCCTTGCTCGTTTTCACATGAGGATTCTTCAGTGGATGCTGTTCACACAATGGTCCTTCCAGCAACTTCCAGTGTCTCACATGATAATGATCACACAGTCATGCAAAAAACAACTTGCTTGGTGGATGGTTTCCCCATCATTACACCAGGGCAGACCATTTGTTCTTCCTCCTCCAGTGGCTACGGTGACCACGGATGCCTCCTGATCGGGTGGGGGGGGGGGCATTTTCAGGGCAAAACAGTCCAAGGCACCTGGCAGCCTCACGAGTACCATCTGCATATCAACTTCTTGGAGATGAGGGCCGTGCTTTTAGCGTTGCAAGCTCTTCAGAACTCTCTTCCCACCGGGACCATTGCAATTCAAACAGACAATATGTCGGTAGTATGGTGCATCAACAAGCAGGGTGGAACCAGGTCCTACCCCTTATGTCGAGAAGTACTCAGTCTTTGGCAGTGGGCGATCTCTTCCCAACAGTTTCTAATAGTAGTGCACATCCCTGGGGAGTCCAATGTTATAGCAGACAGGCTGAGCAGAGCAATTCTCATGCCTCACCAGTGGTCTCTCAGACAGCGGACAAAATCTTCCGCAAATGGGGTCAGCCTTGCTGCGACCTTTTTGCCACCACCTTCAACAGCAAGTGCGACAATTTCTTCTCCCTCCTCGAGGACTTCTTTATGCATTCCCTCCGTTTCCCCTGATTCCCAAACGAATTCAGAAAGCTACCACATTGGGATGCAAGATGATCCTCATTGCCCCTTACTGGCCTCGACAAATTTGTTTCCTGTTCCTGCATCATCACCTTCTGGAGCAGCCCTGGACCCACTTCCAGACCTCCTGATCCATCAATCGGGTGGGCTGCACCAATCTCTTCAATCTCTCCAGCTCACTGCTTGGTTGCTCCACTTCCGACCATCTCCCTCTCGGTGCGTGAAATCATCTTATCTTCGCATAAGTCTGCCACTAGAAAGACTTATGCTTGTAAGTGGAAATGTTTTTCCTTATGGGCAGAGACCAGGAATATAGATCATTTTTCAGCCCCTGTGCACCATATTTTAGAATTTCTAGCGGAACTTTTTCGAGCTGGATCCTCTTCTGCCACGATTAGAGTTCAGCTAGCTGCAATTTCAAACTTTCATACGGGTCTATCTGATACAGGCATCATGTCCCATAAGCTTTGTAAAGCTTTTCTTAAAGGGCCCACTCTACTCAGACCCCCAGTAAGAGATCCCCCGCCTCCGTGGGATCTAAATTTGATTTTAGCTTCCCTGATACTGCCTCCCTTTGAACCTGCAGCTTCTTGTTCTTTGAAGTTTCTTTCTTGGAAAACCCTTCTTCTGGTTGCAATTACGTCAGCTAGAAGAGTTTCTGAACTTCAGGCTCTTTGTGTTCGTCCTCCTTACCTAGTTTTTCACAATGATAGAGTTTCTTTTAGGACTAACCCTTCCTTTCTTCCAAAGGTTGCTTCTGATAATAATTTGAATCAGTCTATTGACCTGCCTGTGTTTTTTCCAAATTATTCCAACAGAGCGGAATACAAATTACATCAGTTGGACGTTCATAGACAATTACACTTTTACTTGCATAGAACCAAGTAAATCAGAAAATCAGACCAGTTGTTCCTGTCCTATGCTGAAGGTAAACAAGGTATACTGGTGTCGAAAGTAACCTTTTCTAGGTGGTTGACATCTATTATTACATTTATATATCAGTTAAGGAATAAAGAGCTTCCTGCTAAACCAAACAGTCACTCCACTAGAGCTCTAGCTACTTCACTGGCTTTTCAGGCAAGATTGCCAATGGACATTATTTGTGCGGCAGCTACATGGGCCAATCCTCATACCTTCATTTCACATTATAAGCTGGACGTGGCCTTCAGAAGCAGAGCTGATTTTGGTTCCACTGTTCTGAAGAGTCTGTTCCGATGAGCCACCTAGGATTGAGGTGCTAGAGACGCTGTCCCAACCAGCAAGAATGAAGGCGAGATAGACAACTTAACATTACGAAGTTATGTACCTACCATAATGTTCCATGTTAGTTGTCTTCTCGCCTTCTTTCTTGCGTCCCACGCTCCATCCCCCTATCCTAGTAGACCGAGAAGAGTTCCTTATGTTTTTATCACTGGCTGAGTCTTCTCTGGCTATTACTTCTGACTAGCAGTCTCTCCAGTAGGATTCATGCATCCTACTACATGTTTACTGTATTATTATTATTATTATTATAATTGTTATTATTATGTCTGTAGTTAGGTTTACCAAACGAGATCTGGGTATCTAGCGCCAGGCATCCTGGGATATAAGGGGGCCTCGAGCCAGTAAGCAGCTCTCGAGCTTTTGAAGATGGCCGAGTTGGAGCCGAGGATCGGCTCCGAACCCAACCAGCAGTAAAGAAGGTGAGAAGAAGACAACTAACATGGAACGTTATGGTAGGTACATAACTTCTTATTCCAGTCGATATTAACATCTCCTAACACCATAGTTTCATGGGGGTACATGTTAAATAGCCATTGGAGGAAGTCTTCTAGGGTATTTGCATTGTTGCCTGGAGGGGATGTAAATGCAGGTGATGAGTATAGATTTAATTTTGTTAAGCTGTAGTTTGGTAACGAGAAATTCTACATTATTGAACAAGGGGGGTTGTTGTGGGGCTAATGTGACATCTAGTGTGTTTTTAAAACATACTGCTACTCCCCCACCTTTCCTAGACTGATGGTCTAGTCCGAGTATGTTGTACCCTGGTGGGATAACCTCATTGTCTTTAGTTCCTGGTTTTAGCCAGGTTTCTGTGAGACATAGCACATCAGGTGAATAGGCTGCTTATGAGGTCATGAAGATTATGGACCTTGTTGTTTTTACTCCTGTTATTTAGGTGACAGGTCAGAAGAGAGTTAGGGGTCCTTGTAATTTGCCAAATGTTAGAAGTGGTAGTGGGCTGGGAGCTAGAGCTTGTGGCAGGGGTAGGACCAGGGTTAGGGTGGATGTCTCCATCCCTTATCTGACTGTATTGTACAATAATTATTAGTTTCAGGGCATTACTAATTATTGTATGATAATATCTGGTTTTGGGGGAGATGGACCATGGTCTGGTTAGTTGGTGGTTGTTAAAAGTGGAAAAGTCAGGCTTGTAGTGAGCTATAAGTTGATCTGTTTTATTTACGATAGGAGCAGTGTTGGCTTGGGATAAGGGGTGGTGAAAGCCAAGGTAGGGCTGATTTTCATAGGTGGTGAGGAAATGTGGCCAGAGCATTATTGGAATGAGGAACATTATTGGTTTCATTTTTATAGTAAATGTAGCACTTGGCTAAGGTATGTGGGTTGGGAATACAGAAGAGAAGGATTAGTGACAGGAAGAGGTGGTATATGGAAGTCCGGGCTGTCTGCGATAGGTTGTGGAAGGGCGTGTGTGGTTTATTGAGCTTTTTAAATTTAGCACCGGTGGGGGTGGGGGGGTCGGGGTAGAATTTGGGGGCAGGGTGGGGCACACGGAACAAGCCCGAGCATAGCGGGGCTAAACCCAGACCACAGGATTCCTAAGGTCTGTGAGTATTCAGGCTTGAACTAAAAGTATACAGTTTTACAGTACATTTTACTCATTTCTTTTACAAATATGTTAATAGTTAACCAGATTTATTTTACAAATATGCTAATAGTTAACCAGTATCAGTAAGATGAAGTTGGTAGGAGGGACTGTTTTTATTCGGGACGTTAATGCTATATTTTGTTATGTTGTTCAATACAGCAGCCTGATTAGGAATACAAATAGTGTTAAGCTGTATTTCTCTATGGACCCTAGGCTAGCTGTATGTGCCATAGACCCAGTTCAGCCAAAGCAATTTACTACTTTACAATTGCAAATGAGATATACACCTTTGTAGTCCTTCCCTCTTCTATCAAGATTTCTTCTCAGAGTTTTCTGTTATCTGCCCTTGGATCCCCACATTTCTTCCTGTTCCCAAGTCAGACAGTTATTTAAAAGGGGTTTTATATATCTGTCCACCTGGAAAACAGGTGGCCCCTCCTTGGAATCTTAATTTTGTGTTTGAGAAGCTCTTTTCCATTTGAACCAGCAGATTGGGATGATTTATGAGGCTCGTAACATGGACGACTGATTTGCTCATTGCTCTGACTTCTGCTAGAACAGTAGATGAAAAACACTGGCTGCAGAGCACAGAACAGAGAAAAGACACTTGGTTGAGAAATCCACTTTATAGAGCATTTTTTTTTTGGTTGAGAAATCCACTTTATAGAGCAAAGCTTTCAGGTAAAACCCTTTATCAATACTAATACATAGACATCACATTATCACAGTTTAAATACAGGTCGACAGTCACATGACTAGCAGCCCAATAGAATCATGTGACAGCATAAATATAATTAATACAAAGATATAAAGCATGATCAAATAGCAATACAATAATAGAAAATACTATAATGAACAAAAGTAGTCAATACCATAAAACATGTTGGTGCACCTTCCAAGCAACATTAAAACATTAAAAACGTAAATTAATATAGGTGTATATCATAGTTACGTATGCTGTATCTTAACCAATATGCGTTTAAGGCTAACCATACTATTAAAACCTTGGGGGGGAGTCAGAAGCGAATCTCAAGATCCATTCATATTCCTTAATCTCTAGGTAATTATTCTTGTCACCGCCTCTAGGTGTAGGATGAATGGCGTCAGTGACCCTAAACATAAATCTATGCTCACTACCACAGGTGGATATATGTTTATACAAAGCATTCTTATTATAACATCTCCTAATTTCTGATTTATGTTCAGTAATATGCTCTTTTAATGTAGGAGTGGTCTTCCCTACATAGAAGGAAGAACACGAGACACAGGTAGCCAAATAAACCACAAAAGATGAAACACAGGTCGCAGATACTTTAAACCTATAAGTTTTACCACTAGTAGGATGTATAAATATACTACTGTCGTTGTTCATAATATCAGCACAACATACACAATTAAAACACTTAAAGGTGCCAAAGTTTGCTGAAATATGAATGTGATAATGTGATGTCTATGTATTAGTATTGATAAAGGGTTTTACCCTAAAGCTTTGCTCTATAAAGTGGATTTTTCAACCAAAAAAAAAAATGCTCTATAAAGTGGATTTCTCAACCAAGTGTCTTTTCTCTGCAGCCAGTGTTTTTCATCTAATTATCTTGATTTAGTTGCTGCCTTTTGGGAATTCATTCAAGGGTCAGTCTTGTAGCCCTGTTAGCCTTGCGATGGTAACTATAAAGACTGTGAACTCTGTTAGGTCTCTTATTACTATTGAGACCAATCCGTTATTACAGTTTGTTGGTACAGCATGTCCTGCTACAGAAAATGTTGATGATTCTGCTTCTGAGAACATTGCTGATTTTAGTAAGAAATTACAGTTACATGAGAGGAAAGTAAGTGCCTTTAAGCGTTTGCAATGGCAACGCTTCAGTTTTCTAGCTTATATAGAGAGAGGCATTGTTCCACGAGGGCTTAGAATTCTCAAAATGCCCTCTTATGGAAATGCGTACCCTGAACTGTTGAAAAAAATGGCAGCAGCTTAATATCAAATTGAGCCTAGACTATATGTGCTTAATGAATGATTTCTTTCTTACCATTGAAGAAGATTATAAAAATGAAATTATTGCTCTGGAGAATAGTATTATGGAAATGCCTGCTTTTTCTACAATGACTGATAGTTACCAACAAGTCCTGGATAGAATGCAGGCATTTGATAATCGGATGGAAGCAACAAAAAAACGGAAGCTAATACGTGATATTAATGATTTCCAGAGAGGTAATATCTTCTCCTGGCCGAAGATAGATCGTACCTCTCAGGTTAATCATAGAACAGCCCACCAAAGAAAAGCATTAGATACACTTGATGAGTTTCAAGACACATCAGATCTGATAACTTCAGCACAAGTGGTTACTGCTCCTGCGCCCCTATCTACCACGGAACATGAACCTGGCCAGTCGACATCACTTCCTTCTACAGCGTGTGTGGGCACGCAATCTGAAACAAAAAAGAAACAAGATGGTGAAGCTAGCGTTTCGTCTAATGCTGGTAAGAAGTCCCAACAACTCGCTATTAATTTTACACATAAGCGCTTTCATCTAGAGCAACCTGAATCCATCACAGAGAGGTCTCCACTACTGAGAAGACTGTCTATGGGACAAATGACAACCTCGAGTAAACGGAAAAGTGAAAGCCCTTTAGGACTGAACAAGATCAGCCGCAAATAGTAAAGGGTACGTTAAATCTTTTTAATTTCAGTTTACAGGAAGCTCACTATTCTTTTTTGTGTAAGGGACTTAACTATATACCCACCAGTACTGACAGCTTGGTAACTGCGCTTACAGATTTGATGCAGTTTTCCAGAAATATCAACTTGAAACTTTTGTTTGGTGATACTGTTTCTATGGAAGGACAGTGTAAACGGCGCAGTACATTTATTCCTGCTAGTATACCAATTGTGAAAGCTTTTTATGATGTCTGTGAATCTCAAATTAGGGCGTTATATTCTACTACTTTGAAGAAAAGAACTTTTAACTTGACATTTGATGAATATAAAGCACTTAAAAGTCTGCAATTAAATAATGATATCATTATCAAACAAGCAGATAAAGGTGGTATAGTTGTCCTAATGGATCGAGACAAATATATGTCAGCAGTTTCCATGTTACTTGAAGATAGCAATGCATTTAAGAGCATTACAAATTTAGATGTTAAAAAATGCGTAGGTTATGTAAATATGGTTATTTATGAGTTACAGTTGAATGGAGATATAAGCTTAGATTTGTTTCATTATTTTACTGTATCATGTCCAGTCATTCCACATTTATATGGTATTCCTAAAATCCACAAATCTATTGTTAACCCACCGATGAGACCTATTGTTTCAGGTGCTGGGTGGATTACCGAACCAATTTCTTTGTATTTACAAAGACAATTACAACCATATTTATCCAAATGTAATACTATTTTGCGAGATACCTCAGATTTTTTGAACAAGTTACGTCTGTGGCCCAATAGTCTAAAAGGTACGTTAGAGCAGGGCAAATACCACTTTGTTACAGTGGATATCGCCTCCCTATTTACTGTTATCCCTAATGATGTTGGGGTTGATTTGTTGAGAGTTTTTATTTTCGCAATCAACACTTAGTAGTAAATATATTGAAAATATTTGCTGCCTTATGGACGTGGTTTTGAAGAACAATGTGTTTTTATTTAATGAATCCTTGTTCCTTCAGCTCACTGGGGTAGCTATGGGTACTTCGGTAGCAAATACTTATGCTAACTTGGTTTTATACCAATGGGAGAAAAACAATATCTATAATGATAAAAACCAGTTTCTTAGTAAGATATGCTTTTACCAACGTTTTGTGGATGATTGTTTTATGATTTGGGATGGCAGCATGAATGAATTGAATGAATTTTTAAATTATTTAACACAACTACAGATTTTCTGAAATTCAAAATGGAAACATCAGACAATACTATAGTCTTCTTATATGTTAAATTACAGTTATGTGAAGGTGCCATTCATACCAGTGTACATAGGAAAGAAGTACATTCTGGTAGATATATTCATTATAACAGCATGCATGCTCCACATGTGTTTAAAGGCATAGTAATGTCTCAATTTAGCAGAGTGAGTAGGTTAAATACCAATGATACTATTTTTTCACTGCAGTTAGATGAGATAACAGAAGATTTTGTATCTAGTGGATATGATGTACATTTATTATCTAATGTGAAGAATAAAATAGTTGATAGGAAGATAAATTTGAAACCAATTTTTTTAGAAGGTGCACATAACTACTAATGAAGATGAAGTTACAAATTAAAATAAAGCTAAGAACAACAGTTTAAGCTCAAAGACAGTTATGAGATGTGTTACTTCATTTAACACAAGGACGGGCCATATTAAACAGATTATTCAGAAAAACTGGACTATTCTTAGGGCTTCAGATGAAGTAAAAGGTAATAGTAGGTGATAAACCCTCTTTTGGATACAGAAATATGAGAACTATAAAAAGTATGCTATGTTATAAGGATTTTTAGTAGATCTTTGCCTTTGCCTATTTCAGCAAACTTTGGCACCTTTAAGTGTTTTAATTGTGTATGTTGTGCTGATATTATGAACAACGATAGTAGTATATTCGTACATCCTACTAGTGGTAGAACCTATAGGTTTAAAGTATCTGCGACCTGTGTTTCATCTTTTGTGGTTTATTTGGCTACCTGTGTCTCGTGTTCTTCCTTCTATGTAGGGAAGACCACTCGTAAATTAAAAGAGCGTATTACTGTACATAAATCAGAAATTAGGAGATGTTATGATAAGAATGCTTTGTATAAACATATATCCACCTGTGGTAGTGAGCATAGATTTATGTTTAGGGTCATTGACGCCGTTCATCCTACACCTAGAGGCGGTGAGAAGAATAATTACCTAGAGATTAAGGAATATGAATGGATCTTGAGATTCGCTTCTGACTCCCCCCCCCCCCCCCCCAGGTTTAAATAGTATGGTTAGCCTTAAACCCATATTGGTTAAGATACAGCATACTAAACTATGATATACACCTATACTAATTTACGTTTTTAATGTTTTAATGTTGCTTGGAAGGTGCACCAACATGTTTTATGGTATTGACTACTTTTGTTCATTATAGTATTTTCTATTATTGTATTGCTATTTGATCATGCTTTATATCATATTAATTATATTTATGCTGTCACATGATTCTATTGGGCTGCTAGTCATGTGACTGTCTACTTGTATTTAAACTGTGATAATGTGATGTCTCTGTATTAGTATTGATAAAGGGTTTTACCTGAAAGCTTTGCTCTATAAAGTGGATTTCTCAACCAAAAAAAAAATGCTGTATAAAGTGGATTTCTCAACCAAGTGTCTTTTCTCTGTTCTGCTAGAACAGTGTCAGTTGCAGGCTCTTATTATGAAAATGCCCTACTTAATTTTTCATAAGGATTATGTTTCTCTGGAAACAAATCCTTCTTTTATGCCTTAAGTGGTCTCAAAGTTTACCAGTCCATTAATGTCTGTGTCTCATTTTCCAGAACATAAAAACAAGGAAGAATGAATCCTATATTCTGTGGATGCCCACAGCCAACTCGGATGCTAGCTAGACAAAACCCAGACCTAGAGAAAAGCCATTCAGCCATTTGTCTCCAATGACTATAAGAGAAAAGAACAATCGGTGTTGGAGGAGCAAGTTTTGAGATGGATGTCTCATGCTGTTTCCTGCTTTTGTTCAGACCATAACAAGACCCCCATTCCACCAAGATGTTGGTTTCTTCTGTTCTTTTTATAAAGGGGTGAACAGAAAGTATTCTGTAGGCAGCAACTTGGTCAGCAGTACAAACTGGATTCCTTTTACAGGTCCGTAACAGGTTTTGTCAAGACCATTCTCCAGGTGCTCCTGTTTTCTCAATTTTCATCCTTCACCTTGTAAGTTTATAAGCTGTGGTAGTCTACCCTGTTAGCATAAGCTATTGCAGCAGTGATCTAATGTTAAACACAGTGTAGTTTGTACAAGTGTATCATAAGTTATATTCTAATAGTTCATTGTTGCAGTAGTTGTCCCCTTCTAAAATCTCCCTTTGGTTGTTTTGGTACTGCTAGTGTTTGTAACCCTGTGTGTATAGTTATTCTTATTTTTTTTTTTTGCAGTTGCCTTTCTTGGGGGATGAAAGCTGTGAAGCTTTTTGATACTTTGCCTGTTACTACAGCAGTGTCTGTCTGTGAATATGTACTGCTTTGTTGCATTTACTGACACAACTGTACAATCTTACCGTGTTGGTGGATCCACTGTTTGTCCTCCCCCTTTTTTAAACAGCTTTATTAAACATCACTTGTGAGATCGGCAAACTTATATTTATATAAAAGTAATAGAACCATATTGCCAAGTTCACATTTATAAACAAGTCACATATATTGTTATATATCCGATAATCTTGGCAAAGTTACATAAATTATTCATTTCTGAGAACCAAAGAACTGAGGACTACCACACTCACCCAAAGGCAGCAGGAGAAACCAACATCAGTAATCACAAAAATAATTTATTTTAAAAAATGTTGAGTGCTTTCATCCTATAATCACGGGGACTTCGTTAGAACTTGTCACAATCTAAAGCATTACTTTTATACAAAACAGTCACATGACTATTCAGGAAAATTATCACCAATTAAACAATTAAGCTAAAAACTGTTAAAGTGCACCCTTGATAAAAAAAAAAAAAAAAAAAAACTTTTACTAAAACAATTAAAACCTATTGCCAAGATCTTCCCTGGGATTCATCTCCACATTCTCTAACAGATTCAGTGATTTATTAAATTTATTCAGTTAATGCCTTCTCTTAAACCTTATTCTTCCTCCAGAACATTTTTCTGCATTTATTTGTTCCCACGCTTTGCATTTTTTTTCTATGTAATTTGCTTCTGCCCTTTTCTAAAGATCCAAACTCCTGTTCTTTTATCTCTCATACAATATTCACTACTTCAAGTAAAGGTGATTTAAATTTTGATTTCCATTTTCTAGTCTGTCTTTTCGGCTTTTCCCGGTTAGGGATTGCCACAGCGGAACTCCAATCTGCTAATGATTGGCAGTAGATTTTTATGGTGCTGAGTTTGTCAGCCCGATGCCCAACCTTCAGCGAAGGCACGCCCATTCACGCATGTCTTTCGAATGCCACTCGACCGCGGGGAGGACATACAGACTGCACACAGAAGGCACTCCAGCCGAGAATTGAACAGGAGAACCTCTTGCTGTGAGGCAACAAGGCTACCAGTACACCACCGCGGCTATTGATTTCCATTTTCTAGTAATTCTTGCTAAAAAAAATTTTTTTTTAGTTACGCATTTGTTCATCCAGGATTCATGACAGAGTACTCTGTAGGTAATTTTTAAAGTGTGGCAACTCATTACATTCCCACAACATATGTTCCTAGTTACTTCTTCATCCTCGCACCTCCAGCATTTGCCATCTGTTTCCAGAAAAATTTTTTGGAGTCTGCTTGGGATATAAAAGTATCTATGCAAGCACTTACAGGCCAAATATCTTCTAGACTTTGTTGCATATTTGGGACATACACATGTCCTTCCATTGTTTCTTTGGAAAGAGAGATTAGGTATGCAATTCACAATCTTTTCTGACCTCTTCTGATTAATTCCTATAATTATTGTGCAATATTTTATACGTCGCCCTAATTTTCCCTTTAACAGCAGATTTTCTTCGTGTTTCATTGTTGCAGTCATCACACTTGGGTTATCTGCCTGCAGGTAGCCCTCAGTCGGCCCGAATACCAGAGACTTAGTATTTCTGCATCGGTTGCTGTCACTCCAGGACTGACGTTAGGTCATGAGGGGTCTAAAAACAGGCAGCC
The DNA here is from genome assembly GCF_019279795.1 of Protopterus annectens. Classification (NCBI taxonomy): domain Eukaryota; kingdom Metazoa; phylum Chordata; order Ceratodontiformes; family Protopteridae; genus Protopterus; species Protopterus annectens. The sequence continues at coordinate 309,189,321 of NC_056737.1, forward strand.
GATGCCTTATATCAGTCTTACTTGCCGAGGAACCCGAAGCAGTTTGCAAGTGCTGGTCAGCCGCTACCTGAGTTTTTGTTTACGAATTGAATCATCCTGAAGTCTTCTAAAGCTAAGTACTCTGTTGGGGATCCTTTTTTCTTGCTCTGATGTCAGAAAAAGTTAATAATTGTCTTGCCTGTGGAAAGCAAATACCACACCGTGATTTTCATTCTTACTGCGTCACCTGTCTAGGCCCAGACCACAACGTACTTTGCTGTCGGCTTTGTGTATTCGTCAGGACCTTATTGTCGCTAAGTACTATAGTTCTCGATCTCCGCATTCCGAAATGACTTTGGTAAGCCATTCGACTACCGATTTTCTGAAAAAACTTAAGGATAAAGACAGATACAGACTGCACAGGTTCAAAGATGCCGACGACGCTTCCGTTAAGCTAGTCGCCAGTTCGCTGGTACTCAGTGAGGCGCTTTTGCATCCCCTGATGCCCGCTTCAGTGGATTCGTAGGCCTCCAGTATGCCGCAAGACTCTTCTTAGACTATGGAACCGGCGGATGTCTCTACCTTGGATGGATCCAGAGCAGCTGAGCTGGCACCAGCTTCTGAGGAAGTTCTTACAAACTGACTACTTCAATTCTGTCTAAAACTACAGAGTTTCTAAGGCCAAGAGTAGGCACTACACCTAGAAAACCGACGACCAAAGCGCATGCAGCTCCCTTGCCACAATATAAAATGCTTAGAATGGCAAAAGATTTTATGCTGATTAGGGGAAGTCAGCCTTTCCCTGCTAAGAGAAAGAGACCAGTCTCATTAGCTTCAACAGACCAAGAGTCCGACGACGACGACTGCGGTTTCTGATTATGAAGACATGCCCTTATCTGCTTATGAGGATTCTGATGCAGATGAACCCATTCCCTCTGCCTCTCCCCCAGAGGATTTTTCTTTTGGTGAAACCTTACATACTTTAAGAGAGCATTTCCACTGGGAATGCCAAGATTATCCTCAGTCCAAAAAGAGACTCAGAAAATTTCTAGACTTGCTACAGCACAGGCCTTTAGCAATACCACCAGTCCTGGAAGTTGTTGATGATGTCTTTATGGAATCTAGTCTTGCTCCTGATACTTTACCCCCTGCCCCTAGGAAACCAGACCGGTACTACAGAGTACCTGACTCTCACAAATTTCTTTTCAAAAATCCTACTTCTGACCCAGAGATAATTTCCCAGGGGCCTAAGGGTATCAAGGCAACTACAACTAAGAATCCCACCACTTAGGACAGGGATTTCAGAGCTTTGGGCAGATGGGGTAATTAAGTACATACCTCTGCAACTCTTGCCATTAGGGCTTTGAATTGTCAGTTTCACATGCTGAAGTATCAACAACATATTATGGAACTTAAGCAAAAAATAGCTACCTGTACAAACTGTGCGGAAAATAAAGAATTGCAAGAGCTTATGCATTTTGCAAACCAAGTCAACAAGCATACATTGCAGTGTGGCTTTGATGCCCTAGAAGCATCTTGCAGGGCGGCAGTCACAGGTTCTGTACTGGGAAGGCATGCTTGGCTTAAGGAGCAGACCTTGCCAGATCATGTCAAATCCAAGTTACTAGACGCTCCTTTGAGCAAGGACAATCTGTTTGGCACCAGAGCAGAAGAGGTTCTTAAAAAGATGGAAGAAAAAGCTAAATCTGTGTAGACGGTCAAAGAATTCCTGCAAGTACAGCCTCCTAGATTCAGTAGGCATTGTCCTTTGAAACATTGGTCCTTTCCAGCCCCCTCAAGGCCATCTCAAACTAGACCCAGGGGAAACAGAACACCCAGACTACAGTCTCAGGGTATGCAGAGATTTAAGCACTGGAGTGCCTCCTCCACTAAAAAAGGGAGTGCTAAACCACCCCCTTTCGGAAAGAATTCCCAATGACTGCTCAACTCCACTCCCCTCCTCTGCCCAACTGCTTGTGCCCCTTTAGTGAAAACTTGCCCTTCATGCAAAAAACTGGATTTCCATCACCAAAGACCGATGGGTCCTCAACATTGTATCCCAGGTGTACAAATTGTACTTCCACTCACTGCCAACCCCAAAAGGGTTCCCAAGCTCCCTCTAAACCACTGGGCAGAGGCTCAAAACCAAATCCAATCCTTGCTCTCTTTAAGGGCAATTCGACCTGTTCCTGTGGAACAGATAGGTCAAGGGTTCTATTCCAGACTTTTCCTGTTACCCAGAAAAGAGGGCACTTGGCGCCCAATCCTGGATCTTTCCATTCTCAACACCTTCCTGGTGGTACCAAAATTCAAAATGCTCACCCTGCAGCAGCTTCTACCTATGCTAGGCAAGGATGCTTGGTTAGTCACCCTAGACTTAAAAGAAGCCTATCTGCACATCCCTATAAGGGAGTCATGCAGAAAATATCTACGCTTCAGGTTAGGATCTATGCATTATCAGTTCTCTCCACTTCCCTTTGGCTGCTTATCCACAGCTCTTAGAGTATTCACAGAATTCTTGGCCCCAGCCATTGCTTACTGCAGACAGAGAAATATTTAAATTTACCCATACTTGGATGACTTCCTGATTTAGGCAGACAGTCCGGAAATGCTGTTGCAGCAACTGACATTTGTAAAAAAAAAAAAAACCTTCTAATCTCCCTGGGGTACACCATCAACAAAAAGAAATCAAAACTAGTCCCCAGTCAAAAGATTGTATTTCTGGGAGCAAGCTTGGATACAGCATCCCAGATGGCATTCCTCACTCCAGAAAAACAAGCCTGACAGGCTTTTTTACTGAAATGGCCACCAGAACCCAGCTATCCAGAAGGAAAATCCTGTAGGCCCTAGGGTTCATGGCCTCATGCATTCTACTAATTCCATATGCCAGACTGCATATGAGGAAACTTCAATGGTACTTAGTCTTTGGTGCCAACATTCTCAGGACTTGGAAACTGTCATTCCCATAATACCCTGTCTAAGGAGAGAGTTCCTTTGGTGGACAGCAGCATGCAACCTTAACAAAGGGCTTCCCTTTACCCAAGCCCACGCCGCCCAGACCCTAACCACAGACACATTAGACTATGCCTGGGGGGCACACATGGACGGTAAGTGTATTCAGGGCCACTGGAGCCCAAATCAAATGCATCTGCACATCAACCAGAAAGAGATGCTAGCTGTGCAGCATGCTTTGACAGCTTTCAGATCCCATCTCTCTCCAGGACACCTGCTAATAAAAACAGGCAACACTACAGTTATGTGGTACATCAACAAGCAGGGGGGGGGACCCACTCTGCAGGCTAGCCGTGGCACTGTGGAACATGGCCTTGGACATGCAAGCACCTCCAAGCTCAATTCCTGTCAGGTAGACAAAACTCACTGGCAGACAATTTAAGCAGAAATCTCCTAGACCCACATGAATGGCAACTAGAGCCCAGAACCTTCAACCTTCCGAATCAGAAATGGGGGACCCCAGAGGGGATCTATTTGCCTCCCCCTACAGTCACCAGCTCAGCAGATTCTGCACCAGGACACCTCACAGCAGGGCCTGGGAAGTGGATGCCCTATCCTTCCAGTGGGTATATCTCTCAATCTATGCCTTTCCCTCCTTTGCCCCTCCTCTCGAGAGTATTGCTCAAGATAAGACAGGACAGACCAAGGACAGTTCTGATTGCCCCGGACTGGCCACGCCAACACTGGTACCCTCTCCTGCAAAGCTCGTCACCGGTGCCACCCTGGCACCTACACCAGAACCCAACCCTGCTCTCTCAGCAACTGGGACAGTTCTTGCATCCGCAACTGCAAAACCTCAATCTTGCCGCCTGGCTTATTCCTTGAATTCTCCCCCAGCAACTAGCCTAAGCAAGCAGGTGCTGGACATCATCCTTGAAGCCAGAGGACCCAGTACAAGGAAATCCTATGCTGATCAGTGGAAAAGGTACTGCTCCTGGATTTAGTCTAAAGGAGACCTCTCACCCTCTTATCAAACAGTTCCTGAGAGGGGCAAACAACTTAAGGCTGCAAAGGAGAGCACCCACCCCTGCTTGGGACCTTAACTTTGTACTGGAAAAGCTCACTCTACCGCCTTTTGAGCCTGCAGCATCAGCAGAGCTAAAATTCCTCTCTTGGAAAACAGCCTTGCTTCTGGCCATCACTTCAGCTAGAAGAGGGTCTGAGCTACAAGCACTTATGGCTGTGGAACCCTTCATTATTTTCCATGCGGACAGGGTTTCCTTCAGGCCTAACCCTTCCTTTATGCCTAAAGTGTCCAGTGTAGCTCTCAATCAATTCATCCACTTGCCTACCTTCTTCCCTAATCCTCAAAATAAAGGGGAAAGGCTCCTGCACTCATTGGACATGCACAGGCAGCTCACATCCTACCTTGATAGGACTAAGCCCTTCAGTAAAGCTGACCAGTTATTAGTCAGCTTTACAACAGGGGCAGAGGGCAAGGCCATTTAAAAACAGTTTCCAAATGGATAGCACTTTGCATCCATTTCTGCTACAAGCACCATGGGAAACCAACCCCTCAGGGGGTCAGAACACATTCCACTAGGGCAACTTCTATCTCTACAGCATTCCTCAGGGGAATCGCTACCAAGGGATATCCTGGAAGCTACTACCTGGAGTTCTGTTCACACCTTCACAAAGCATTACCGCCTGCCTATCTTTTCCAAATCCAGGGCAGGTTTTGCAACAGCAGTCCTGCAAGGCATTCTAGCCAGGCCTAACTCTTCGTGACTGCCTCCACCCTTCTTCAGCTTTGGGAATCTACCCAAGTGTGATGACTGCAGCAGTGAAACATAAAGAACCTAGTACAGTTGTACACTTACCATAAATGTAGATGTTCGAGTGTGTTCACTGTTGCAGTCCTGGTTTCCCTCCCTCGAGCCCCCTGGTTTTTCTCTCTCTCTCTAAACTCTCTATGCCTTTTACTACTCTCCCCCCTTTTCAGGGATATTGGTGTTTACCTTTTACTGGTGTTGTTTCCCCCCAGCATAACTTAGCTCCTTATTGGGGGGCTCCTGACATTTGGGGCAAGAAAAACTGATGTAATGGTGTCGTCTGCCTGTTTTTAAATCCCTGGCAACCTGCTGTCAGTCCTGGAGTGACAACAACTGACGCAGAAATACTAAGATGTTCATCGTGTTTCACTGTTGCAGTCATTACACTTGGGTTATCCTGCTGGCAGGCTACCCGCAGTCGGCTGGAATTCCAAAGTCCTGGTCCGGCGTCGGTTGCTGTTACCTCTTCGCTGACGTCATTGCGCCAGGGGTATAAAAGATGCAGCCGACGCCATTTTCTTCAGTCTTTCTTCCCCTGTGGTGCCGGAAGCAAAAGCAGCTCGCAAGTGCCAGTCGGCCGACTCCTGAGATTTTCAAAATTGAATTTCAGATCCGAAGTCTTCATTAAAGCTAAGTACCCCATTGGGGAAACTTTTTACTTGCTCCAGACCGATGTCAGAAAAAGTTAACAATTGTATTTCTTGTGGGAAGCAAATACCTCATAAGGATTTTCATTCTTACTGTATTCCTTGCCCTAGGCCCTGACCACGACATTGCTAGCTGTCGGTTTTGTGCTAGATTTAACCAGTGCACTATTAAGCGTCGGTACGATTTTGCCTTTCATTACTTTGGCCAAAGATTTAATTATATAATGCCATCGGAACAGCCGACGACCGGAGTTTATAAAAGGCGCAAGGAAAAGGAAAAGGACAGGCATCCGAGGTCCAAAACCGATGAAGAGGCTTCCGCTAGGCCAGTCGCCAGTTCTCAGTGAGGCGCTTTCACAGCCCTAGACACCCACTACCTCAGAGCCACAGGCCGTAACCGACAGCCACGTGGAGACACCAAGGCCTGTGGAAACTCAAGGTATTGGGCCTACGAAAACTATCCCCTCAGATGGGTCCGGAGCCGCTGAGCAGGCACTGGCTTCCGAGGGTGTTTTCAGACCTTCACAGCTTACAATTAAGGCTACTACAGCAGCAAAGGCAAAGTCAAAAACACCATAAAAGGCAAGGAAACAAGTGCAGCATTCTCCAGAACAGTCATCCATGCCAAAGAAACAGATGCTCAAAATGGCCGAAGACCTTATTACTTTAATCAGGGGCTCCCATCCTCCTCCTGACAAAAGGCCTATGCAAGACACTGATTATGATTCCTCTGATCAGGTTTCCATTTCCTCTGATTCTTCTTCTGATCAGGGCTATTCTCTCCCTCCCTATGAAGACTCTGATGCTGAAGAGTCCATTCCTTCAGCCTCACCGCCTGAGGGATTATTCCTTTGGGGAAACCTTGCACACCATGAGGGAGCATTTCCATTGGGAGAGCCAGGATTATTGAGAATCCAAGAAAAGGCTCAGAGATTTCCTTTTATTACGTCAGCACAGGTCCCTGGCTATCCCCCCTGTGCTTGATATTGTAGATGTTTTTTCTGAATCCAGTCTGTCTCCAGATTCATTACCCCCTGCACCAGTAAAGCCAGACAGGTACTACAGGGTCCCTGACTCTCATAAATTTCTTTACAAAAACCCCACTGCAGACCCAGAAACTATTTCTCAGGGTCCTAAAGGGGTTAAAGCTTCCACTGCAAATAATCCTGTCCCCTCAGATAGGGATTCCAGAGCTCTGGACAGATGGGGGGAAAAAGGTTTACACTTCTGCTACTTTAGCTGTAAGAGCTTTAAACTGTCAGTTCCACATGCTTAAATATCAACAGCATCTCATGTCATTGTTAAAGCAGAAAATGGTTACACATACAGAAAGTCCTGGCAGTAAAGAAATGCAGGATTTATTGCATGCAGTTGAACAAGTGGGAAAGCATACTCTGCAATGTGGTTTTGATTCATTAGAGGCTTCTTGTAGAGCCGCAGTTACAGGCTCAGTTATTCGAAGACATGCTTGGTTGAAAGAACAAAGTTTACCTGACCATGTTAAAGTAAAATTATTGGATGCTCCACTACAGCATGATACTTTGTTTGGTGTTAAGGCAGAAGAGGTGTTAAAGAAAATGGAGGATAAAGCAAAGTCAATGCAAATGGTGAAAGATTTCTTACAGGTTCAACCACCTAGATTTAGCAGAAACTGGCCTTCAAAAAATTGGTCCTTTCCAGTGTCAGACAGGCCACAGAGAGGCAGACACAGACGCCTAAGAGGCAGATCTCAGCCCCAAGGCTCCTACAGACCTAAACAATGGGGTGCTTCAGCCCACAAAGGAGGAGAAGACAAATCACAACCTTATAGGAAACTGTCACAATGACTTCCCTCTGCAAATGCCAAGCTCTTACCAGTTAACAGCACCCCTAGGGGGAAAGCTAGCACTTTTCTCAAAAAAATGGCACATGATCACCCAAGACCAATGGGTGCTGAATATTGTTTCTCAGGGGTACAGGTTCTACTTCCACACGCTTCCAAAACCAAAAGGTATGCCAAACTTGCCACAAAACCAATGGGCAGAGGCACAAAAACAGATTGCTGCTCTTATGGATATGGGAGCTATTCAAAATGTTCCACAAGAAGAACAGGGACAAGGATTTTACTCAAAACTTTTCTTAGTACCCAGAAAAGACAAAGCCTGGAGACCATTACTGGACCTGTCAATCCTAAATACTTTCCTGGATGTTCCAAAATTCTAAATGTTAACACTACAACAACTTCTGCCCATGCTGGGCAAGGAGGCTTGGCTAGTTACTTTGGATCTCAAGGAGGCATACCTGCACGTCCCAATGAGGCAATTGTGCAGAAGATACCTCAGCTTTATAGCAGGCTCAATGCATTACCAATTCTCTGCACTGCCCTTTGGCTTATCTACTGCGCCCAGGGTCTTCACAAAATGCCTGGCAACAGTAATTGCATTTTGCAGACAAAAAGGAATTCAAATATATCCCTACTTGGACGACTGCCTTATTCAAGCAGAGAGCAAGGACATTCTTCTAAAGCACCTGGCGTTTGTAAAAATATTGCTAATTTGCCTAGGGTACACAGTAAACGAAAAGAAATCAAAACTCATGCCCTCTCAAGAGATAATATTCCTGGGTGCAAGCTTAAATACAACTGCCCAGATGGCTTATCTCATGCCAGACAAACAAAGGCATCTGACTCATTACTTTCAAATGATGGAAACAAAGACCCAGCTCCCTGCAAGAAAAATTCTGCAGGCCCTGGGATTCATGGCATCCTGCATTCTACTAATTCTATATGCAAAACTGCATATGAGGAAACTACAATGGTATCTAAAAAGTGTTTGAACTCAGCATTGTCACAGACAATCATAACCTTGATTCCCTACCTACAACAGTTTTGATGGTGGTCCCAGGCCTGTCACCTCAACAAGGGACAGCCTTTCACCTTACCTACAGCCAGGCAGACAATAACAACGGATGCATCGGATTATGCCTGGGGAGCACATATGGCAGGAAATGTATTCAGGGCACGTGGCCCAAGAAACAAATGCATCTTCACATCGATCAAAAAGAGATGCTAGTTGTACAGAATGCCCTGACAGCCTTCAAGGACCTAATGCATCCAGGACAACTATTAATAAAGACGGACAATACCACAGTTATGTGGTATATAAACAAGCAAGGGGGCACACATTCCTACCCCCTATGCAGACAAGCCATGACTTTGTGGAACACAGCACTGACCTACCAGGTACATCTGCAAGCACAATTCCTGCCAGGAACAAAAAATACACTGGCAGGCGAACTAAGCAGAAATTTCATGCATCCACACAAATGGAAGCTAAATCCATAAGTGTTCAACATGATAACAAGGGAATGGGGATGCCCAGACATAGATCTTTTTGCCTCCCCTCACAATTGCCAAATACAGAAATTTTGCACACGGACTTACCACTCTCAAGCATGGAAAGTGGATGCTCTGTCATTCAGCTGGAAAAACCTGACAGTCTATGCCTTCCCTCCGATGCCTCTACTCACCAAGTTGCTTCTAAAAGTCAGACAAGAGAGGCCAAAAATGATCCTGATTGCACCAGACTGGCCACGCCAGCACTGGTACCCAATCCTAAAGACTTTGTCCCAAGGCCCACCTTGGCCTCTACCTCAAATCCCTTATCTTCTGACACAGCAAAACAATCAGATTATGCACAGTCAACTCAGGACCTTAAACCTGGCAGCATTCCATGTATTCACTGTTGCAGTCCAGGTTACCCACCCACCATCCCCCTCTTTGCTGGGACTATTCTGTACTTCTCAGCTCTATATAACCTATGTGGTGTATTCGCTTGTAGATGAAGGAAATGTTTATAGTATTATATGCATGGTTGTTTGGCATATTTTTATCTTTTCAGCCTTCCTATCTGGGGGCACCTGACATGTGGGGCAAGAAAACTGAAGTAAATGGCATCGGTTGCAACTTTTATACCCCTGGCGCACTGACGTCAGGGAAGAGGTGACAGCAACCGATGCCGGACCAAGACTTTGGAACTCGGGCTGACTGCAGGTCACCTGCCAGCAGGATAACCCAAGTGTAATGACTGCAACAGTGAATACACTCGAACATCTACATTTATGGTAGGTACACAACTGTACTTTCTCTGCACTGCTCTTTGGCTTATCTACTGCGCCCAGGGTATTCACTAAGTGCCTAGCTCCAGTCATTGCATTTTGCAGGCAAAGAAATATTAAAATATACCCATATCTGGACGATTGTGTAATTTAGGCAGAAAGCAAGGACATTCTTCTGAATCATCTGGCCTTTGTTCAAAGGGTACTGACTTGTCTGAGGTTCACAGACACAGTAAACCGTCTCAACAATGAAGGCCTGCAGGTGTCAACTCTTTTTTTTTTTTTTTTTTTTTGGATGTGTCCAAAGCATTTGACACAGTCTTGCACCAAATCCTGCTAAACAAACTAAACCAATATCACCTATCAAATTCCACTCTTACCTGGTTCCAAAACTACTTAACTGACAGGTACCAAGCTGTGAAATGGGAAAATTCTCTCTCTCCTCAGCTGCCCATAACTATAGGAGTCCCACAGGGTTCTATCTTAGGACCAGTACTATTAATAATCTTCACAAACTATCTCCATACCTCCACACAGCATGCATCTATCATTCAGTATGCAGATGATACTACCTTAATCTGTGCTGCACAAAAGATTCCCACCCTCCTGCAAACAACTCAGCTAGCATTCTCTGACATCGAAAACTACCTTACCAAAGCCCAACTTATCCTCAATCCAAGGAAAACTCAGCTTATGATTATAACCAGTTCTGTCAAAAACAGTGATAACAGTCAATTCACTATCTACTCCACAAATGCTACTACAATCGCTCCAGTGGCAGAGGGTAAGCTATTGGTAATAATCATAGGCTCACACCTAAAATGTGATGGTCATCTCAAGTTAACTATTAAAAAAGTACATGCCTAACTGGGATCACTCTACCGTATCAAACCATTTTTTACCAACAACACAAAATCAGCCATTGCATGCTCCCAGCTTCTGTCCACCCTACTCTATGTATCTCCCATTGTGACTAATCTCAGTAAAACTGAAACTGAACTAAGCAAAATGGAAGTCTGCTTTAACCGAATTGCCTGCTTTGCTGCAAATTGCTCATATAGAACTCATCACTGTACTGCTTTGAGACAGCTCCACTGGCTTGAACTGCCCAACCTCCTAACCTACAATCAGCTCTGCCTCTGTCATTCTGTCTATTACCTCCCCAATAAGTGTCCTGCCCTCAAAAACCTAGTACAACATCACTCAGCCAAAAGGCCTCTTAGATCGTCAAGCAAACTACTACTAGAAGTCACCAACAGCTACAATAGCTTTGGAGACGCACTATATAGTAGTTCAGTGGCTAAAAAATGGAACTCTCTCCCCACTAGCATACAAAACACATCTTACGTAGCCCCCTTTAAAAAACCTCATTAGGCAGCATCTCAAGCAAAGTTGGCAGTACCATGATTGCTGCCCAGGCTAGTGAGAGTGGATAAGGTACATATACTAAACCTAGAGTACTTGATAATAGTTTTCACTCTTACAAAGACTGGCTAATGTACAATGTATGTACTGTACCTGTGTACTATGTATGTATTCTATGTTCCAGATTTCAGCTGTACACCACACATCTGTTACCTTTATTTTTAAATATTTTCTTGTTTGTTCTGTCCACTGTAACTGTTGATGTGCTGCATACCACTGTAAAAACATGTATATTTCAATTTGTGTGTATACTGATCATGTCTACATATCTAAATGTATCTGATTTTTTTTATGTGGAGCTTTTCTTCCCGGGCCTCGGCTGAAAAAGGGCCTTTTCGGCTCAGTCAGACAGCCCCAGTTAACAAATGTAAAATAAATAAAAATAAATAAATGAGATCCCTTTGTTCTTTGTAAGCTGTATGCGAACCATGGCTTTTGCTGTAGCAGGCAAATGAGTAAATGTCAGGAAAAGTCTACTAATACAGCTGAACTTTATTTGGGGTTAATCAGTCTCTCTTCAGTTGATGGCAGGTGTGTACCCAAGAAGACTGAATGCTGTAATTAAATCAAAAGGTGCTTCACCAAAGTATTATTTTAAGGGTGTGCACACTCATGCAACCAGCTTATTGTACATTTTTTAATTTTATATTTTTTCTCCTAACAGATTTGTTTGTTTTTCAAGTGAATTGTACAGGTTATAGGTCACTTTAAAGGTGGGAAAAGTTTTGAAATGATTTATTGTGGTCTCATTTTTTTATATCACAAAAACCTGGCATTTTAACAGGGGAGTGTACACTTTTTATATCCACTGTGTGCGCGTGTATATATATATAGATTTGTAATATATATATATATATATATATATATATATATATATATATATATATATATATATATATATAAACTATAAAGTATATTTGTATTTTATATGTATATATATATATATATATATATATATATATATATATAAAGAGCCTTAACTGTGTTAGCTCTAAAATATCCCTTCAAATCAGGTAATCCAAAACCTCGCTGTCCTCTTGAGAGGATCAACGTACCCCACTTGACTCTTGCGGTCTTCCCCTACCAAATAAAATCCTCCAAGTCTTTTCTGAAGTCCACAACTTCTCGTCTTGTTGATAAATATGCCTGACCGGTTTATGAAATTAAAGAGATCAAGTAATTTTATTGCATGTGTTGCTGTCCATACCAATAGGTAAGAACTTCCAGTTTCTCAGCTTTTATATTGTCTTTAGTCTTATCACACATCCTTAACTGCCATAACCTAATCCTTTTTAATCATTACTCCTAAATACTTTTTTTATCATATCCCCATAAATGTGGGCATTATTGCTGGACCATTTTGTGGGTGGGGAACTAGTGTATAGCTGTAGCCTTTGTTTTGTTTTGATTAATTATATATCCCGAAAAAAAACAGAACCGTTTCAGATTATTTCACACTGCTTTGTCCTTTTCTGGTTCCATTGGGTACCAAATGTAATTTGCAAATAAAGCCAACTTTTCTTGAATACCATACCAATTATATCCTTGAATTTCAGAGTCCCTTATTTTCATTTCCAGTGGTTCTAATTGTAATGCAGATAACTTAGGGGAAAGAGGACACTCCTGCCCGGTTCCTCTGTTCAGACACAACTTGTCAAAGAAAAACCCTCCACTTTGATTTTTGGCTCTGATCCCTAATATATCCTTGTAATTAACCTTATTGTATCAGGAAATACAAATGCTTCCATTGCCCTACTCATAAAGTCCTAACTTACTCTGTTGAATACTTTCTCTGCATCAAGAACCACCAATAACAGGTTTCTTGCATTCTGCTTCCTTCTGGATCATCATTGTTCTGTTAATATTCTCAGATGTTTTCCTCCCTTCAGCAAAACCGCATTGGCCATATCTGTCTGTTTTGGCATTCTTTTAGCCATTATAGTCCTAAACACTTTATAGTCATGGTTTAGAACTGAAATGGGCCTGCATGAAGCTGGATCAGATGGGTCTTTACTGTCTGTAGGCATTACAGCCACTACATTTTTTTTTCCAGGATGTTGGCACCCCTTCCCTTTTTAAAATAATGTTAAAATGTTCCCGGTCTTTATCACTTTCTTCCCTCCTAATTCCATACTTCCACCAGAGTACCATCTATTCCTGGAGACTTTCCTGTAGATTGGATGTTCTTCGTGTTTCACTGTTGCAGTCATTACATTTGGGTTGTCTGCTTGCAGTAGTCCTCAGTCGGCCTGATTAACAAAGTCTTGGGTCCTGCGTCAGTTGCTGTCCCTTCTTCCATGACATTCAGGGGTATAAAACATGCAGCCGACGACATTACATCAGTCTTTCTTGCCGTGCAGTGCCTGAAGCCGAAGCAGTTTGCAAGTGCCGGTCGGCCAACTCCTGAAATTTTCGTTTTCGAGTTTCTGAACCAAAGTCTTCAACTAAAGCTAAATACCCCATTGGGGAAACTTTTTCTTGCCTCTTACCGATGTCAGTAAAAGTTAATAATTGCATTACTTCTGGAAAGCAAATACCTCACAAAGATTTTCATTCATACTGTATTTCTTGCATAGGCCCTGACCATGACGTACCTTGCTGTTGGTTTTGTGCTTAATTTAATCAGTGCACTATCCTTCGTCTGTATATTTTCACTTCTAAATATTTCGGTTCTCGGTTTAATTATCCAGAAATGTCGTCGGTTAGCCATCCGTCTACTGGGATTCCGAAAATATGCAAAGATAAAGACAGAGACCGGCTGCCGAGGTCCAGAGCTGCCGCCGACACTTCCGCTAAGCCAGTCGCCAGTACTCAGTGAGGCTCTTTCGCAGTCCCTGAGACCTGCTACTTCTGACTCACAGGCCTCTACTGAGACCCATTCGGAGTCCGGTATGCCATGAGATGCTTCAACTGTGGAACCTGTGGATGTCTCTACCTTGGATGGGTCGGGAGCCGCTGTGCAGGCACTGGCTTCTGAGTGTGTATTCAGGCCTACGGACTTGCATATTAAACCAACGCCTCCTTCTTCATTTACGCCAAAATCTCGAACCATGCCTAAGAAACCGACGCCCAGGTCAGATGCTCAGGCCTCCATGCCTAAAAAAAAAAAAAAATAAGAATGGCTTGAAGATCTTATAACTCTTACCAGGGGAAGCCTACCTCCCCCTTCTAAGAGACCTAGGGCTGAAGTTGTTTATGAATCTTCTGAACAGGATTCTGATTTTTCTGATTCTTCTGATGATCTGGATTTGCCCTTATCTACTTTTGAGGATTCTGATGCAGAGGACTCTATTCCCTCTGCTTCCCCTCCAGAGGATTTTTCTTTTGGTGAGACCTTACATTCTCTAAGGGAGCACTTCCACTGGGAAAGCCAGGATTTTTCTGATTCAAAAGAGAGGCTTAGGTATTTCTTACTCCTGCCTCAGCATAGGCCTTTAGCTGTACCTCCTGTACTAGACATTGTTGATGATGCCTTTTCAGAATCTTGTTTGGCCCCTGATTCCTTGCCTCCTGCTCCCAGAAAACCTGACCGATATTACAGGGTTCCTGATTTTCACAAGTTCCTTTTTAAAAATCCTATTGCGGATCCAGAGACTCTTTCACAGGGACCCAAGGGCATTAAGGCTTCTACTGCTAAATATCCTACTCCCTCTGATAGAAACTCCAGGGTGCTGGATAGATGGGGTAAGAAAGTTTACACTTCTGCAACCTTGGCCATTAGGGCTTTAAACTGCCAGTTTCATATGTTAAAGTATCAACAACATGTTATTGGATTGCTCAAACAGAAAATTATGTTAATTCCTGACTGTGCTGAAAATAAAGAATTACAGGATTTAATGCATTCTGCTGAACATACTTTGCAATGTGGATTTGATTCATTAGAGGCCTCTTGCAGGGCTGCTGTTACTGGGTCTGTGCTCAGAAGGCATGCTTGGCTTAAGGAGCAAGGTTTGCCTGATCATGTTAAAGCTAGATTGTTGGATACTCCCTTAAATTAGGGCCGCCTGTTTGGCAACAAGGCTGGAGGAAGTTCTTAAAAAGATGGAAGATAAAGCCTAATCTATGCAAACTGTTAACGATTTCTTACAAGTTCAGCCTCCTAGATTTAGTAGGCACTGGCCCTCTAAAAATTGTTCCTTTCCAGCCCCTTCCAGGTCTTCTTAAGCCAAACCCAGACACAGCAGAAACCCCAGGATGTCTTTCAAGAATGCAACTGCAGTCATAACATATGGGTTGTCCTGCCTCAGGCAGCCCTCGGTCGGCCGGATTCCAAAGTCTGGGTCCGACGTCGGCTGATGTCGCATTTCTCTCCGACGTCAGAGCGGATGGAGTACATAAGCATCAGCCGACACCATTTTCTTCAGTCTTTCTTGCCGCGCGGTGCCCGAAGCAGAAGCACTTCGCAAGTGCCGGTCGGTCAGCTCCTGTATTCTTCGAATCCGAAGTCATCAAAAAAGCTAAGTACCCCGTTGGGGACCTTTTCTTGCCTCAGCCGATGTCAGAAATTACTGAAAAAGTTAATAATTGTCTATCTTGTGGTAAACAAATACCTCATAAGGATTTCCACTCTTACTGTCTTCCTTGCCTTGGCCCAGACCACGACTTCTCAGCCTGTGTCGCCTGTGCTCGCTTCAATAAGCGCACTCTCAGGCGCCGGGCGGAGTTCGCTGAAGACTTTTTCGGCAAAAAATTTGCGTATACAATGCCGTCGGAACTTCCGACATCACAAACTCCCAAGAAATGAAAAGACCGGGACCGACATCCTCGGCCCACGTCTACCACCGACTCCACGCCAAAACCTACCGCGAGTGCTCCGGTTCCCCCTGAGACGGTTATTCCACCGCTCCGAACCGAAGACACCGCAATACCGACGACTCCGATACCAGATACCACTCCGACGCCAGTTATAAATTTTCCTCCGGATACTGAAACCGAGGAAATGCCCGAGACCATTGCTGTAGATAAGGTCACTCCTGCACGTGGAGCTGCCAGGCCTCCTATGGCCATGTCTATTAAGGCCTACACTCGGGCTAAGGCAGCCAGCAAGACTAAGCACCTTACAGCAAAAGCCTTACCTCAAACTACTCCTGAGACACAAATCATGTCTATGGCCGCAGACTTAATTTCCATGATTAGAGGTTCACAGGCCCATCCTGAGAGAGGATCCCAGCCTCCTCCTGATGAGGCCCCAGGTTGAACCCTCTGAACCTATCCCTTCAGATGAAGATTCTGAGGACTCTGTCCACTCCGAGGGCCAGGAAGAGCTCTTTCAGACCTATGAGGACTCGGATGCAGAGGATTCCATCCCCTCGGCCTCCCCTCCTGAGGATATTTCTTTTGGGGAAGTTCTGCATACCATGAGGGAACATTTCAAGTGGCAAGGCCAGGAATATTCTGATTCCAGAAAGCGCCTTCGAACCTTCCTTAAAAAGCCCCAGCACAGGCCCTTAGCTATTCCTCCTGTGCTTGATGTCTTGGATGATCTATATTCTGACTCCAGCGTTACCCCTGATTCTCTTCCTCCTGCTCCAGCCAAGCCAGACAGATATTACAGGGTCCCAGAAACACATTCCCATTTGTTCAGGGCCCATACTGTTGATTTAGAAACTATTTCTCAGGGACCTAAAGGTGTTTCAGCTTCCACCTCTAAAAATCCCTTGCCTTCCAACAGGGAAGCTAGGTCCTTAGAGAGATGGGGGAAAAAGGTTTACACCTCCACCACTTTATCTATGAGAGCTTTGAATTGCCTTTTTCATATGTTACAATATCAGGATTACCTGTTAGATGATTTACAGAAAACTTTGGCCTCTCCTGACCCTTTAGACAGGAAGTCTTTGCAGGAAGCTGTACATAATTCTCAGCAAGTCAGCAATCACTTTCTGCAGTGTGGATATGATGCATTGGAAGCTTCATGTAGGGCAGCTATGATAGGGGCAGTCATTCGCAGACATGCATGGTTAAAAGAACAACCACTACCAGATCATGTTAAGGCAAAACTTCTGGATGCACCCTTGGAAAAGAACAAGCTTTTTGGTGCTAATGCTAAAGATGTGTTAAAGTCCATCGAGGAAAAAGCAAAATCAGTTCAGACGATCAAAGATTTCCTCCAGGTTCAGCCCCCCAGATTCAGCAGGAATTGGCCTTCAAAAAACTGGTCCTTTCCTAATCCTGAAAAATTTCAAAGGGGTAAAAACAGGCGTGGCCGAGGAAGAGGACAATACAGAGGTCCTTACAGGGGACGACAATGGCAGCCAGCAAACCAAAGAAGTGACACAGGGGTCTCCCCCGCCCCTCAGACACAATCTCAATGACTTTCCTCTACGTCCGCCAACCAAGGAGCAAATACACCCTTGGGCGGAAAATTATCTCTGTTTTCAGACAATTGGCACAGATTGACAAAAGACAAATGGATTTTGGACATTATAGACCAAGGTTACAGGTTCCATTTTCATACCTTACCCAGAAAACAGGGCATGCCAAACCTACCACAAAACCAGAGGGCAGAGGCTATCAAGCAAATTTCTCTGCTTGCTCAGATAAAAGCAATAGAAAGAGTACCACAACAAGAACAAGGCCAGGGGTTTTACTCAAGACTGTTCCTTGTTCCAAGAAAATAAACTCAATGGAGACCAATACTGGATTTGTCCGCATTAAACACTTTTCTCATAGTACCAAAGTTCAGAATGCTGACTCTACAGCAACTCCTTCCCATGCTGGGCAAGGGGTCTTGGCTGATTACTCTGGACCTCAAGGAGGCATACCTGCATGTCCCTATCAGACACAGCTGCAGAAGATACCTCAGATTTCTTGCAGGGCCAGAGCATTATCAATTCTCAGCATTGCCATTTGGCTTATCTACTGCCCAGAGTATTCACAAAATGCCTGGCTTCAGTAATTGCTCATTGCAGGCTCCAGGGGATCCAAATTTACCCGTACCTGGACGACTGCCTTATACAAGCGGACGACAAACTGATGTTGACAAAAAACTTGAACTATGTCATACAATTACTTCAGGCTCTGGGATACACAGACAACTTTCAAAAGTCAAGACTTCAACCATCCCAGCAAATAACCTTCTTAGGAGCCAATCTAGACACAGCCTCTCAAATGGCTTACCTGACAGAAGACAAGCAAGTGAAGTTAACTCATTATTTCAAGGGTTTGGCAAAACTCACCCAGATGACTGCAAGGAGATTCCTACAGGCCCTGGGTTACATGGCATCCTGCATTCTCCTGGTTCCATTAGCAAGACTACACATGAGAAAGCTTCAGTGGTACTTAAAAAGCCTATGGTCTCAGCACAACAACAACTTAGAGACAACCATATCGCTCATTCCATGCCTACAAAAGGAATTTCTATGGTGGGCCTCAGTAAGCCAGGCAAACACAGGTATGTCATTCAAAAAGCCTCAGATAACACAGACCATGACCACAGACGCCTCAGACATTGGATGGGGGGCGCACATGGAAGGCAGATGTATACAAGGACAATGGTCTCCAAAGGAAACACACCTGCATATAAACCAAAAGGAAATGCTGGCAGTAATGCATGCCATCGAGGCCTTTCGACAACAACTTCAACAAGGCCATTTACTGATACGGACAGACAACACTACTGTGATGTGGTATATAAACAAGCAAGGGGGCACCCATTCCTACCCCCTTTGCAGACTGACAATGAATCTTTGGGAAAAATCACTGAGCCTGAACATACAGTTACAATCCCAGTTTGTTCCAGGCAAAGACAATGTGCTGGCGGACAGCCTAAGCAGGAATTTCATATATCCTCACGAGTGGAGGTTACACCCAAGGATCTTCACACAACTCACTTCGACATGGGGCAGGCCAGAAGTAGACCTATTTGCCTCTCACCTCAACCATCATCTACAAAAATTCTGTTCAAGGACATACCATCCACAAGCTTGGAAAATAGATGCTCTTTCGTTCAACTGGAACTTCCTAAAAATCTATGCATTCCCACCTCTGCCACTGATGACCACAGTATTACTAAAGATCAAAGCAGAGAGAGACCCAAGGGGATCCTAATAGCTCCAGACTGGCCAAGACAACACTGGTACCCGCTACTACGGAGCATATGTCACAACAAGAAGTGGGCCCTTCCCCAATCGCCCCTACTTTTGACTCAGCACAACTTCAAAACAGTGCATCCAAACCTTCAGACACTGCAGCTGACAGCCTGGGAGATCCCATGAATAACCTCAATCTATCTCTCTCCAAGGAAGTTCAGCGGATATTAACAGAAGCTCGAAGACCATCCACCAGAAAGGTTTACTTGGCAAAATGGAAGAGATTCAGCATTTGGAACACCAGCAAGGGTTATGATGCATCACTATTGAACATCCCGCTCATCCTGGAATATTTGGCAGATATGCTTCAGAATGGAGACTCATATTCTTCCATAAAGATACATGCTTCAGCTATTTCAGCTAGATATAACACTGATCCACCTGTGTTCTCACATCCTTTGCTAAGGCAATTCCTTAGAGGAATCAAGAACATTAAGCCACCAAGAAAGGCTCCAGTGCCAGCTTGGGACCTCAACTTTGTCCTAGAAAAACTGACTCTACCGCCTTTTGAGCCAGCAGCTTCAGTGGACTTACAATTCCTCTCATGGAAGACAGCTTTCCTGTTGGCAATTACCTCAGCAAGAAGGGTTTCGGAACTACAGGCCCTAATGGCAATACCACCGTTCATAATCTTTCACCGAGACAGGGTCTCCTTAAGAACCAACCCTACTTTTATGCCAAAGGTGGTATCTAGGGTTTCTTTAAATCAAGCTATTCATCTGCCTGCTTTCTTCCCCAATCCTGAAAACAAAGGGGAAAGACTGTTACATACCTTGGACATTCACAGACAACTTCGCTACTACCTGGACAGAACCAAGACCAGTAGGAAGTCTGATCAACTTTTTGTAGCTTACGCCCCTGGAGTACAAGGAAAAGCAATTTCAAAACAGACTATTTCAAAATGGATTGGACATTGCATCAGATTTTGTTATTCCTTCCTTGGGAGGAGTGTTCCAGCCAATGTCAGACCACACTCCACCAGAGCAGAGCTACAGCCACCTCTACAGCATTCTTAAGAGGGGTGCCTACAAAGGACATTCTAGAAGCTGCTACATGGAGCTCCGTGCATACATTCTCCAAACACTACAATCTCTTTCTATACTCCAGATCCAGAGCAGGCTTTGCTTCGGCAGTCCTGCAGGGTTTGATTGCCACACCATCTCTTTCCTAGAGCATTCCTCCTGCCCCAGCTAAGCTATGGTATTCTACCCATATGTTATGACTGCAGTTGCATTCTTGAAGGACATAGTACAGTTTTGTACCTACCATAAATGTAGATGTCCGATAGATATGCAACTGCAGTCGGATTTTCCCTCCCTCCATACCCCTCTATGCCTTGGGTCCACTCCTATCCCTGTTCCTCTTAGCTGTGGGTATCTGTTATGGTGTATCTGTTTATTGCGTACTTATTTGTTTGGAATCCTGTTTTTTCCTTCCAATTTGATTACAGCCTTCCTTGGAGGGCACCTGGCATCTGGGGCAAGAAACACTGAAGAAAATGGCGTCGGCTGATGCTTATGTACTCCAGCCGCTCTGACGTCGGAGAGAAATGCGACATCAGCCGACGTCAGACCCAGACTTTGGAATCCGGCCGACCGAGGGCTTCCTGAGGCAGGACAACCCATATGTTATGACTGCAGTTGCATATCTATCGGACATCTACATTTATGGTAGGTACAAAACTGTACTTTTCAGTCCCAAGGGACACACAAGACTAGGCAGTGGGGGGTTCCACACCCAAACCTGGGAGTAGTAAGACTCCCCCCTATGGAAAACTGTCTCAGTGACTTACTTTTAAAACTTCCAAGCACTTCCCAACTGTGAATGCTCCTTTAGGTGGAAAGATTGGTCTGCAGGCCAAAAACTGGGAACTGATTACCCAGGACAAATGGGTTTGAAATAGTGTCCCAAGGATACAGATTTCATTTCCACATGTTGCCAACACCAAGCGGGTGGCCAGATCTACCCCCAAATCAGTGGTCAGAGGCCCAAAATCAAGTACTCTCTCTCTCAAACATGGGGGCTATTCAGTTGGTACCAGAAGAGGAAAAGGGACAAGGTTTCTATTCGAGACTTTTCCTGGTACCCAGTAAAGGCAATACATGACGTCCTATCCTGGACCTTTCTATTCTAAACACCTTTCTGGTGATTCCAAAATTCAAAATGCTGACTCTTCACCAGCTGTTTCCCATGCTAGGCAAGGATGCATTGTTGGCAACACTAGACTTAAAAGAAGGATACCTGCACATCCCTGTCAGGGAGCCTTGCAGAAGACACCTACGCTTCAAAGCAGGCTACATGTACCATCAGTTCTCTGCATTGCCCTTTGGCTTATCTACAGCACCCAGGGTATTCACAAAGTGCCTAGCTCCAGTTATTGCATTTTGCAGGCAAAGAAATATTCAAATATACCCATACCTGGACGATTGTCTAATTCAGGCAGAAAGCAAGGACATTCTTCTGAATCATCTGGCCTTTGTTCAAAGTGTACTGACTTGTCTAAATGAAAAGAAATCCCACCTGGTACCCTGCCAACACATTATATTCCTGGGAGCAAGCTCGAATACAACTTCCCAGATGGCTTTCCCCACGCCAGAGAAACGGATTCATTTGACAACTTACTTCAAACAAGTGGCCACAAAAACCCATCTTATCTGCAAGGCAAATACTGCAAGCCGTGGGGTTTATGGCCTCCGGCATTCTTCTAATTCCATATGCAAGGATACGTATAAGGAAACTACAATGGTATCTCCAAAGCTTATTGTGTCAACATTGCAAGGATTCCCATCATACCTTGCCTACGCCTAGAGTTCCTTTGGTGGGCAGAGGCCTGCCACCAAAACAGGGGACTGCCATTCACATTACTCCCTGCCACCTAAATCTTAACAGACGCATCAGACTATGCATGGGGGGCTCACCTGGCAGGGAAGTGCATTCAGGGCCAATGGAACCTAAGTCAAATGCACCTGCACATAAATCAAAAGGAAATGTTAGCTGTACAGAATGCTCTGACAGCCTTAAAGGTCCACATTCTTCGTGGACAACTAATGGTAAAGATGGACAACACCACTGTTATGTGGTACATAAACAAGCAGGGAGGTACACATTCTTACCCGCTCTGCAGACTAGCCGTGGCATTGTGGAACACAGCTTTGAGCTACCAACTGAATTTACAAGCTCAATTACTGCCAGGAAAACTAAATACACTGGCAGACGGACTAAGCAGAAACCTCATGGACCTGGAAACTGGAACCAAGGATTTTCAACATGTTGACAAATGGGGGAGCCCAGATATAGACCTGTTGCCCCCCCCCCCCCCAGAACCATCAACTGGACAAATTTTGCACAAGGATTCCCCACAAGCTAGCTTGGAAAGTGGATGCTCTGTCCTTCAGCTGGAAAAAACAGTTTATGCCTTTCCTCCTCTGCCTCTGCTCTCCAAGGTACTACTAAAGATCAAACAGGACAAGCCAAGGACGATTTTAATTGCACCAGACTGGCCTCGCCAACACTGGTACCCACTCTTGCACAGTGACACGCTTGGCTCCATGGCACCTGCCTCAGGCTCCTTCCCTGTTGTCTCAGCAGGAGAACCAGATTCTGCACCCTCAGCTGCAAACCCTGAACCTAGCAGCCTGGCTAATTACCTAAACTCTCCTTCACCATCCGTCAGTAAATCAGTGATGGATATCATTTTAGAGGCAAGGAGGCCTAGTACTAGAAAGTCTTATGCTGCAAAATGGAAAAGATTCTGTGCCTGGAACCAGTCTCAAGGAATGAACGCAGCAGTGCCCAATTTACCTCAGATTCTACAATACTTGACTGAAATGCTTCCTAAGGGC
This sequence comes from Protopterus annectens, assembly GCF_019279795.1. NCBI lineage: Eukaryota > Metazoa > Chordata > Ceratodontiformes > Protopteridae > Protopterus > Protopterus annectens. The sequence continues at coordinate 309,212,180 of NC_056737.1, forward strand.
TTGTCTTTTTCTTCCATCAAAATTCATGCCTCAGCCATTTCAGCTAATTATAGCACAGAGCGTCCCCTCTTCTCTCACCCACTGCTCAAGCAGTTTCCTCAGAGGGGCCAAAAATTTAAGGCCACCGAGGAGATCTCCAACTCCAGCCTGGGATCTTAACTTTGTCTTGAAGAAACTCACTCTTCCTCCTTTCGAGACAGCTGCTACTGCAGATTTAAAATTTCTTCCCTGGAAAACAGCTTTCCTTTTAGCAATCACTTCTGCAAGAAGAGTATGTGAATTACAGGCCTTTATGGCAGTGGAACCTTTCATCATCTTTCATGCGGACAGGGTGTCCCTCAGAACCAGTCCCTCCTTCATGCCCAAGGTGGTATCCAGTGTGGCTCTTAATCAGTCCATTCATTTGCCTACCTTCTTTCCTAACCCACAGAACAAAGGGGAACGGATACTGCACTCTTTAGATGTGCACAGACAGCTTAGATCCTACTTGAACAGCACTAAACCTCAAAGGAATTCTGAACAACTGCTGGTGGCATTTGCTGCAGGGACAGAGGGGAAAGCTATTTCAAAACAAACCATTTCAAAATGGATAGGCCACTGCATTAATTAATGCTATAAGCACCATGGAAAACATATCCCACAGGGCATCAGGCCCCATCAACCAGGGCTGCATCTACTTCTACAGCCTTTCTCAGGGGCGTCCCTACTAGGAACTTCCTAGAAGCTGCTACCTGGAGTTCTATACTTACTTTCACCAAGAATTATCATTTGCCAGTTTTCTCTAAATCCAGAGCTGGTTTTGCCACTGCAGATGTCCTTCAAGAATGCAACTGCAGTCATAACATATGGGTTGTCCTGCCTCAGGCAGCCCTCGGTCGGCCGAATTCCAAAGTCTGGGTCCGGCGTCGGCTGGTGTCGCCTCCTCTCCGACGTCACAACGGCTGGAGTATAAAGGCATCGGCCAACGCCATCTTCTTCAGTCTTTCTTGGCGTGCGGTGCCCGAAGCAGAAGCAGTTCGCAAGTGCTGGTCGGTCAGCTCCTGTGTTTTCAGTACCGAAGTCATCTAAAAGCTAAGTACCCCGTTGGGGAACATTTTTCTTGCCTCAGCTGATGTCAGAACAAATTGAGAAAGTTAATTGTTTGTCTTGTGGTAAACAAATACCTCATAAGGACTTCCATTCTTACTGTCTTCCTTGCCTGGGCCCAGACCACGACATCTCGGCCTGCGCTGCCTGTGCTTGCTTCAATAAGTGCACTCTCAGGCGCCGGGCAGATTTTGCTGAAGACTTATTTGGCGAATCCTTCGCGTATATCATGCCGTCGGATCTACCGACAGCTCAGTCTTCCAAAAAACGGAAGGACCGGGACCGGCATCCTCGGCCCGCGTCCTCTACCGATACTACTCCTAGACCCTCCGCTAGTGCTAAGGTCCCTGCGGAAGCGGTAATTCAGCCGCTCCAGACCGACGACACAGCAATAGCTAGTCCTTCGGTCCCGGAGACCTCTCTGGTGCCGGTTGTCGAGTTTCCTCCGGATACCGAAGTTCTTGATTTACCCAACACCATTCCTGTGGACAAGGTCACTCCTGCACGTGGGGCTGCTAGGCCTCCTGTATCTATGTCCATCAAGGCCTTTGCACGTGCTAAGGCCGCCAGCCAGGCCAAGGCCCATCCTAAACCTGCTGTCCAGGCCTCCTCTTCTGATAAACAGATTATGTCTCTTGCTGCAGACCTTATTTCCCTTATCAGTGGGTCTCAGTCTCACCCAGACAGAGGTTCTCAGCCTCCTGCAGAGAAAAGGCCTAGAACTGAGCAGACTGAAAACCTCTCCTCAGATGAGGTCTCTGGGGATTCTGAGCATTCAGACATTCAAGAAGAATCTTTCCAGGCCTATGAGGACTCTGATGCTGAGGAATCAATTCCCTCTGCCTCTCCTCCAGAGGATTTCTCTTTTGGTAAAGTCCTGCACTCAATGAGGGAGCATTTCCAATGGCAGGGTCAGGAATTCTCTGATAGCAGGAAAAGGCTCCGTACCTTCCTAAAGCTTCCCCAGCACAGACTTTTAGCTATTCCTCCTGTGATGGATGTTTTGGATGATGTTTTCTCTGATTCCAGTGCTAACTCTGACTCTCTTCTCCCTGCTCCTGTCAAGCCAGACAGATATTACAGAGTCCCTGACACTCACAAACATCTCTTTAAGGCCCACACCGTGGATTTAGAAACTATTTCACAGGGTCCCATGGGAGTGGCTACCTCCTCTGCCAAGAATCCTTTGCCAGCGGATAGGGAAGCCAGGTCTATGGAGAGATGGGGTAAAAAAGTTTATACCTCTACCACCCTAGCCATGAGGTCTCTTAACTGCCTTTTTCAGATGTTTCAGTACCAGGATTCTTTACTGGATGATTTACAGAAAAAGTTAGCCTCTCCTGAGCCCCTTGATAGAAAGGCATTGCAGGATCACATACATAACACTCAGCAGGTTAACAACCACTTTCTTCAGTGTGGTTATGATGCATTGGAAGCTTCATGTAGGGCAGCTATGACTGGGGCTGTGATACGTAGACATGCTTGGTTAAAAGGTCAGCCACTGCCAGACCATGTCAAAGTAAAGTTACTTGATGCACCTCTGGAAAAACAGAAGCTTTTTGGCGCTAATGCACAAGATGTGTTGAAGTCCATTGAGGAAAAAGCTAAGTCAGTACAGACAGTCAAGGATTTCCTCCAGGTTCAGCCACCCAGATTCAGTAGAAACTGGCCTTCAAAGAATTGGTCCTTCCCAAACTCGGACAAGTTTCAAAGGGGAAAGAACAGGCGTGGCCGAGGCCGAGGACAATACCGAGGCTCCTACAGGGGACGCCAGTGGCAACCTACAAATCAAAGAAGTGCTGCAGCCAGTCCAGCTGCACCACAAGGACAATCACAATGACTTGACTTTCATACCGCCTACAAGGGCTCAGAGAGAAGCACCCTTGGGCAGAAAGTTATCCTTATTCTCAACAAACTGGCATACCTTAACCAAGGACAGTTGGATCCTGGATTTAATAGACAAAGGTTACAGATTCCACTTCCATACTTTACCTACAAGACAAGCCATGCCAATCCTGCCACACCATCAAAGGGCAGAGGCACTCATTCAAGTTTCAAAGCTGTTAAGTATAAAAGCAATAGAAAAGGTACCTCCCCAGGAACAAGGCCAGGGTTTCTATTCAAGACTGTTCCTTGTTCCAAGAAAGGAAAACAAATGGAGGCCTATACTGGACTTGTCTACTCTAAATACCTTTCTCATTGTGCCAAAGTTCAAAATGCTGACGTTACAGCAACTCCTTCCCATGCTGGGCAAGGGGTCTTGGCTGGTCACTCTGGACCTCAAGGAGGCATACCTGCATGTCCCAATCAGACAAAGCTGCAGAAGATACCTCAGATTTCTTGCAGGGACAGAGCACTTTCAATTCTCAGCATTGTCGTTTGGCTTATCTACTGCGCCCAGAGTGTTCACAAAATGCCTGGCATCAGTAGTGGCACACTGCAGACTCCACGGAATTCAAATATACCCCTACCTGGACGACTGTGTCATACAAACAGACAACAGACAAACCTTAATAAAAAACTTGGACTATGTCATGCAATTACTACAGGCCTTGGGATACACAGTCAACATTCAGAAATCAAGACTACTGCCATCCCAACAGATTATTTTCCTAGGAGCCAAACTGGACACACAAACACAAATGGCCTACCTCACAGAGGAAAACCAACAGCAGTTACCAGAGTACTTCAAAGGCCTAGCACGGCTCTCCCAGCTGACTGCAAGGAAATTCCTGCAGGCCCTGGGGTTCATGGCATCATGCATTCTTCTGATACCTTTGGGCAAGACTTCATATGAGAAAGCTGCAATGGTATTTGAAAAGCTTATGGTCCCAACACAGCCAAAGCTTAGAGGACGTAATCCCACTTATTCCATGCCTGCAAAAGGAATTCTTGTGGTGGGCTCAAGCAAGTCAATCAAACAAAGGCATGTCTTTCAACAGACCTCAAGCAGGTCAAACAATTACAACAGACGCCTCAGATCATGGATGGGGGGCGCACATGGAGGGCAGATGCGTTCAAGGTCAATGGACGCCAAAGGAAAAACATCTGCACATGAACCAAAAAGAGATGATGGCAGTGATACATGCAATCGAGAGTTTCGAAAAATCACTGCAGCAAGGACATTTACTAATAAGGACAGACAACACCACTGTCATGTGGTATATAAACAAGCAGGGAGGGACTCAATCATGCCCCCTCTGCAGGCTAACAATGACACTCTGGGGAAAAAGCACTGAGTCTGAAGATACACCTGCAATCCCAGTTTGTGCCAGGCAAGGACAATGTACTGCCGGACAAGCTGAGCAGAAATTTCTTGGATCCACACAAATGGATGCTGCATCCCCACATTTTTTCACAAATAACAAAGACATGGGGAAGACCGGACATAGATCTATTTGCGTCTCACACGAATCATCACCTGGAAAAGTTCTGTACCAGGATCCACCATGCACTAGCCTGGACAACGGATGCTCTCTCCTTCAGCTGGAATTCCCTAAAAATTTATGCATTTCCTCCTCTGCCACTGTTGACCAAGGTGATCCTGAAGATCAAAGCAGAACAACCAACAGGCATTTTGATAGCTCCAGACTGGCCAAAGCAACACTGGTACCCATTGCTGTTGAGCATAACTCGGACCAAACCGTGGCCTCTGCCCCTATGGCCCCTGCTCCTAACAACACAACTACAGGACTGTTCACTAGAACCTGAAATCATTAAATCTGACAGCCTGGAGGTTACTATAACTCCTTCCGCCTCCAATCTTTCCAAGGCAGTTCAGGATATCCTATTGGAAGCACGCAGACCATCCACCAGAAAAGCCTATTCAGCCAAGTGGAAGAGATTCAGCATCTGGACTGCCAACAGGGGTCAGGATACAACAGTACTGAGTATACCTCGGATATTGGAATACTTGGCAGAAATGTTTCATACTGGACTCTCATATTCTTCCATAAAGATTCATGCCTCAGCAATCTCAGCAAGATACAATTATGATCCACCAGTGTTCTCACATCCTTTGCTAAGACGGTTCCTGAGAGGGATAAAGAATATCAAGCCTCCCAGAAAACAACCAGTACCTGCATGGGACCTCAATTTTGTACTGGAAAAATTATCTCTGCCTCCCTTTGAGCCAGCAGCAACCTCGGAGATGCAATTTCTATCATGGAAAACGTTTTTTCTATTGGCAGTCACATCAGCAAGAAGAGTTTCGGAGATACAGGCACTCGTGGCAGTACCTCCTTTCCTCATTTTCCATCAGGACAGAGTCTCTCTAAGAGCAAATCCTTCTTTCATGCCAAAGGTGATTTCCAGGGTGTCTCTAAATCAAGCTATTCACCTTCCTACTTTCTTTCCCAATCTTCAAAATAGAGGGGAAAGACTGCTGCATACCTTGGACATACACAGGCAACTACGCTACTACTTGGACAGAACTAAGGCCACCAGAAAGTCTGACCAGCTGTTTGTAGCCTATGCTGCTGGAATACAAGGAAAAGCAATCTCCAAGCAAACAATTTCAAAATGGATTGGACACTGCATCAGATTCTGCTATTCTTACCATGGAAAAAGTGTGCCAGCCAATATTAGGCCACATTCCACCAGAGCTATAGCCACATCCACAGCTTTCCTAAGAGGAGTGGCTACAAAGGACATTCTAGAGGCTGCTACATGGAGCTCCGTGCATACATTTACCAAACACTACAACCTGCCTTTATACTCCAGATCCCGAGCAGGCTTTGCTTCGGCAGTCCTGCAGGGCATTTTAGCTACACCATCCTTTTCTTAGCTCCATCCACCCCCAGCTTGGCTATGGTACTCAACCCATATGTTATGACTGCAGTTGCATTCTTGAAGGACATAGTACAGTTTTGTACCTACCATAAATGTAGATGTCCGATAGATATGCAACTGCAGTCGGATTTTCCCTCCCTCCTTCCCCTCTTTTTTCTTCATTTGGGTCCATTCCCCCTGTTCCTTTTTAGCTGGGGGTATCTCATATGGTGTATCTGTTTATTACTGTTGTGCATGTCTGGAATTGTTTATCCATTCACCAAATTTAGCCTTCCTAGGAGGGCACCTGGCATCTGGGGCAAGAAACACTGAAGAAGATGGCGTCGGCCGATGCCTTTATACTCCAGCCGTTGTGACGTCGGAGAGGAGGCGACACCAGCCGACGCCGGACCCAGACTTTGGAATTCGGCCGACCGAGGGCTGCTTGAGGCAGGACAACCCATATGTTATGACTGCAGTTGCATATCTATCGGACATCTACATTTATGGTAGGTACAAAACTGTACTTCGTGCAGGGCCTTATAGCTGGTAATAATTCTATTTAAATTCCTCCTCCCAACCTTAGCTTTGGGAATCTACCGAAGTGTAATGACTGCAGCAGTGAAACACTAAAAACATAGTACGGTTGTGTACACTTGCCACAAATGTAGATGTTCGAGTGTATTCACTGTTGCAGTTCTGGTTACCCTCCCTCCAGCCCCCTTTCTTCTTTTGGTTATACCTCTACACTCACTCACTATGCTCTAAAAGCTTTTTGGTGTATTTGCTTTTTTGTTCGAGGTATATCCTTGTATTTATAGATTTAATTGCTTCCCATTAGGGGGGCACCTGACATCTGGGGCAAGAAAAACTGATGTAATGGCGTCGGCTGCATGTTTTATACCCCTGATGACCTGATGTCATGGAAGAAGGGACAGCAACCGATGCAGGACCCAAGACTTTGTTAATCAGGCCGATTGAGGTCTACTGCAAGCGGATAACCCAAATGTAATGACTGCAACAAGTGAATACACACGAACATCTACATTTATGGTAAGTGTACACAACTGTACTTTATCCATCACAATTTTTATCTCATCCCTTATAGTAACTGTCACTTGTTGAGCCTCATTTACCTCTAACCTGGACATATTTGTCTTACATGAATATTTCCATTTGTGCTTTTTCTTGATTTCCCCATTTAGCTGCTTCATTCAGTTCATAAATTTTCCGAACTCTGTCTAATAATCTGTATTTTGTTATAGGGTTAGAGTTTGCCAACAACTCTTTCTACTTTGTTTGAGTTGTGCCAAAAGTTTTTGTGCTATGGAATTATTCTCAAGCAGTTGCTTAACAACAGTCTTTCTAAACTCATTCATATTATCCAGGTATTCCCTTGTTTCCTTTTTAGTACTCTGCAGTTGTACCTCTTCTTGCTCTTTGAGATTCCCCTTATTTTGTAATACTTTAACCATCTGCCCCTCTAACTAATTCTTATTACTTCTTAACTAGATCCCTTTTTATTTTTTCTACCCAATTTTTAAACTCCACGTTCACGTTCATTTTATCCCACTCAGTAGCTATAATGTCTGGCGTACTTTTACTGTATGTCACTCCTTAACGGGTAAGGATCACACCCATATTCCCCTTTGACTGAGTTTGCTTACTGTCTGCAGCTGATGGAGTTTAACTCTTAGTCGGGGAAATATGTTCTCATGCTACTTCACTGTGGAGTGTAAAGTCTGCTATTTCTTGAACTATGTGTGTGTACCTGCTGCATATGTTTATGGAGCTGGTGTGATAACATCAAAGCAGGTGTCAGCTGGGTACACTGACATCACTATGCATGGGACTTGCTGAAAAAAGTGCCAAATGTACGAACTGAAGCTAGGATCCATCAAGACAAGAGACCTTTACAGAACAAATAAGATGTCTGTTGATATGTAAACACAATACACTGAATGCTTTTGAAGTGATTAACAACTTAAATGTTTTTATGTATGGATTCTTTTAAAGATGCTGTTTTTCACTTAGTTGGGTCAATGTCTCATTTTAAGTAGATGTCTAGTAGGCGTGTGTAACATTTTTTTAGTTGGAGCTGTGTTTTACATGAACTGGCCTCTGTTTTCCACATCTCATTTTGAATAGTCTTTTTCAGTGGTTTCAACTTTTCTTAAATTTCAGATCATAAGGGAGAAAGAAAGGTTTAGAAAAGCACCTTCTAACTACGCCATGAAGAAAACGCAGCTTATGAAAGAGAAGGTAGGCAAGTTGCATGCTTTTAGTATTTTTTGACCTTCCTGCATGACAGTAAAGAATTCGACATGTGAAATATTTTTTAATGCAATAACTGCGTAATCCATCTGCATTTTGTACATATTTTTTATAATTCTACTTTTTTATACCGAGGAAGAATGCACAGATAGGTTGTCTGTTCTTTAGTTACCTTTGAGGAGTCCTGCCACTAACTCAGTTAATATTTTCATAATTCTCTATTGCACTTCCTTAAGCTTATTCCTAATTGTATCAAAAATTGTCTTAGAATTGCTTTTGAACTTCTGCTTTGAAGAAAGGAACAATGATAGAAAGAGTATGTTGGACTAGTAAATTGATAGTATGACTAAGGCTGAGACATCTCTCTGGATTCTGTCATATTCAAGGCTCTAGGCTTTGCTCCCTCACTGAAGACCAAAGCAAACTTATTCTTAATGGTCTTCTTTGCCTGAACCCCAGGGATGCACTGGGGACAAATCAGAGAAAAATAAGGAAAAGGGCAGAGAACGAGAAAAAAAAAAGAAACCCAGAGATGTGGGCCCTTCATCAGTATTAGATATCCAGAGAAATAAAACTGTGTGTTCAGCTCCTCATGCAGGCCTTGTTTATATAGAAATGATAGTAATCCAAGACAGGTTGCCAAGGAAAACCCTCAGCAGACACTCATCAGAAAAAGGTGTGTGTTTCACTTGATGGCCTTCTGCCTTGCATCTTCCTCTGTCAGCCTACCTTGTTTCGGAGTGCACCAAATGTGGAGTGGAATTGTATTATGAGGGCTTTTCTGAAGGATCAGATAGAGATGCGTGTCCTCCACCTTCTTTCAGTTTCCAAAGTGGATTGAGTTCCCCCACAGTGCCCTATACTATACTAACTCCTACCCTGGTCTGTGATCTGGCACTGCTGGTTTTGGAACAGAGAGATTTGCTGGAGCATGTGTGTTCAGTGCCTGCTGGTGTTTCAGCTTCCACACCAGCTGTTCAGTTTGATGCTGAGACCTTCTGAATTGTTAGGTTGACTGCTAGGTGTATTGGTTGTTCCACATTGATTTGTTTTGCACCCTTTTCAGTGACTTGAGTCTTTTGCATTCACGGGTGGCTCCAGTCTCCATCTCAGAACCATCTGGGGTGTTCAGTGTTGGCACTTCCTCCCTTAATGGTGTTTACATCCCTTCTGTGAGGATGGACACTGTACCAGGTCTGGAGTCTCCAGTACCAACAGATTTGGCGTCCACTTTTGATGATATAGAGAGGATGATTGCTTCTCTTTGAGAAGGCCTACAAAGCCTGTACTGGTAGGGACTGCATATGATGTCCTTCATGGATGCATCTGCAGTCATAACAACTGGGTTGTCCTGTCGTCAGGCAGCCCTTCGGTCGGCCGGATTCCAAAGTCCGGGTCCGGCTTCGGCTGATGTCGCACTTCACCCGACGTCATCTCTGCTGGTCTTCGGGTATAAAGGCATCAGCCGACGCCATTTTCTTCAGTCTTTCTTGCCGCGTGGCGCCCGAAGCAGAAGCTGTTCGCAAGTGCCGGTCGGTCAGATCCAGAGATTACTACTACCGAATACTCCCTTGAAGACTTCTAAAAGCTAAGTACCCCGTTGGGGACTCTTTCTTGCCTCAGCCGATGTCAGAAAAAGTCAATAACTGTTTAACTTGTGGGAAACAAATACCTCATAAAGATTTCCACTCTTACTGTTTGCCTTGTTTAGGCCCAGACCACGACGTAGCAGCCTGTTCGGCCTGTGCTTCTTTCAACCGACGAACGCTTAGACGTCGGTCGGAGTTTGCTGAACAGTTTTTCGGCTCTGAATTTGCGTACATTATGCCGTCGGATCCTCCGACTACCCAAATTATTAAAAAACGCAAAGAAAAAGACAGACACTCGCGGTCCGCGGTTTCGGCCAAAACCATGGTTAAGCAAACCGCGAGTGTCTCGGTTTCGGCCGAAACCGAGAAAACTGATCAGAGTACAGCCGAATCAATGACTACTACTGAGGTTCCGGTTACCTTACTTGAATCGGCCTCAGAAATTTTACCTACTACAGTGGTTACTAGTGACTTATCAGACACCATCCCTTTGGATGTCTCTACCCCAGCACGTGGTGCTGCTAGGCCTCCTGCAGCCATGTCTATTAAGGCCTTCGCCAGGGCTAAAGCAGCCAAATCTACTAAGTCAGTGCCTGTTAAACCCCCTCAACCAGGCCCACTTCTAGTTCACAAATGCTTACTCTGGCAGAAGATTTAATATCCTTAATTAGGGGATCTCAATCTCACCCAGACAGGGCCTCTCAGCCCCAGAAAAGAGACCTAGAGCAGAGCCCCTCGAGCCTGTGTCCTCTGATGATTCTGCGGAAGACTCAGATATTACAGACCAGCCAGAGGCTCCTTTCTCCAATTTTGAGGACTCAGATGCTGAAGAATCCATTCCAGCTGCTTCCCCACCAGAAGAATTCTCCTTTGGGGAAACCTTACATGCCATGAGAGAACATTTCCAATGGCAGGAACAGGATTTTCAGACTCCAGAAAAAGACTTAGGACTTTTCTGCACCTACCACAACACAGGCCCTTAGCTATACCTCCTGTCCTCTCTGTTGTGGACGATGCATTTAATGATGTTTGCACTGCACCAGATTCTTTACCTCCAGCACCTGCCAAACCAGATAGATTTTACAGGGTGCCAGACACTCATCATCACCTATACAAGGCCCCTCTTGCAGACTCCGAAACTATATCCCAGGGCCCTAAGGCAGTAGCCTCAACCACAGCAAAAACCCTATTCCTTCTGAAAGGGAAGCCAGGTCTTTAGACAGATGGGGCAAAAAGGTTTACACCTCTGCTACTCTCTCAGCTAGAGCTTTAAACTGTCAGTTCCACATGATACAATACCAAGAGTTTATGCTTGATCAGTTAACTATAAAGCTATCCTCTGATGACTCTATAGATAAGAAAAATCTATTAGAAATGGTAAATAACATACAACAGGTTAGTAACCATTCCTTAAAATGTGGCTATGATGCACTGGAGGCTTCATTTAGATCAGCCATGACTGGCACAGTGATAAGAAGACATGCATGGCTGAAGGAACAAGTTTTACCGGATCATGTTAAAGCTAAGTTATTAGATGCTCCTATGGATAAGACCAGTTTGTTTGGTACACCTGCCCAGCAGGTAATGAAGAAAATGGAAGAAAAGGCAAAATCTGTACAAACGGTTAAAGATTTCTTGCAGGTTCAGCCCCCAAGGTTTAGCAGGAACTGGCCTGCCAAAAATTGGTCCTTTCCTGACTCCACAAGATCCCAAAGGGGCAGGAATAGACGTTCCAGAGGCAGAAATCAAACCAGGGGGGGTGCCTACAGAGGACGACAGTGGCAGGGTAATAACAGAGCCACAGGCACAGCCACTACCACTACAACAGGGCAATCACAGTGACTTGATTCTAACTCCGCCTACCAGGGAACAAATAGCAGCACCCTTAGGCGGAAAATTAACCTTATTTTCAAAGAACTGGCACTATATCACAAAAGACAAGTGGATTTTGCAAACCATAGACCAAGGTTACCGGTTCCACTTCCACACTATACCAATCAAAAGAGGAATGCCAAACCTACCTCCAAATCAAAAAACAGAAGCTCTACAGCAGATAATGCAATTAACAAAGATGAGAGCTGTGGAAAGAGTACCAATAACAGAACAAGACAAAGGATTCTACTCCAGACTATTCCTAGTTCCAAGAAAGGAAAAAAGCTGGAGACCTATTCTCGATCTGTCCACCTTAAACACATACATCATTGTCCCAAAATTCAAGATGCTGACCCTACAGCAACTTCTTCCCATGCTGGGCAAGGAGTGTTGGCTGGTAACTCTAGATCTCAAGGAGGCATACCTGCACGTCCCCATTCGACCAATTTGCAGAAGATACCTCAGATTTCTTGCAGGATCAGAGCACTATCAATTCTCAGCATTGCCCTTTGGCTTATCTACTGCGCCCAGAGTATTCACAAAATGCCTGGCATCAGTAATCGCCCACTGCAGACTACAGGGAATCCAAATTTATCCATACCTGGACGACTGCCTGCTACAAGGGGACAACAAAAGCAAGCTGACAACAGATTTACAAAGGGTCATTTACTTGCTACAAGCACTGGAATACACAGTCAGTTTGCAAAAATCAAGGCTGATTCCATCCCAAACAAGGACATTCTTGGGCGCGGAATTGGACACAGTAAAACAAATGGCATTCCTAACTGCAGAAAAACAAAAAGATCTCCCTCTTTACTTCTTGGCACTAACAAACCACAGCAAGCTAACAGCAAGAAAAGTTCTGCAGGCCTTGGGCTTCATGGCATCATGCATAATCTTGGTTCCACATGCCAGACTGCATATGAGAAAACTACAGTGGTACCTAAAGAATTTATGGTCCCAACACAGGCACAGCCTAGAAACAGAAATTCCACTAATTCCATGCCTAAAACAGGAGTTCCTATGGTGGGCTCAAGCATGCCAGTCAAACCCAGGCTTACCCTTTCACAAATATCAAGCAAACCAAACCATCACAACAGACGCCTCAGACCTAGGATGGGGGGCTCACATGCTGGACAAATGCGTGCAAGGATTGTGGACGCAGGACCAACTTCACCTGCACATCAACCTAAAAGAAATGCTGGCAGTAAAACTGGCAATCCAAAAATTCAGACCATTTCTCAAAGAAGGCCATTTGATGATAAGGACAGACAACACCACAGTCATGTGGTACATCAACAAACAGGGAGGCACTCATTCATACCCCCTATGCAGAATGACTTTGGACCTTTGGAACCCGGCACTCAGCTACAACATCCAGTTACAGGCAATGTTTGTACCGGGAAAGGAGAACACTCTAGCAGACATGTTAAGCAGAACCACCTCGGATGCTCACGAATGGATGCTACACCCGGACATCTTCAAGACCATCGCAAAGAAATGGGGAATGCCACAGATAGATCTATTCGCTTCCCTCTCAACCACCAGCTCAAAAATTCTGCACAAGGACATTCCATCCACTTGCATCGAAAGTGGATTCGCTCTCCTTCAGCTGGAAAGGCCTGACAGCATATGCATTCCCACCTCTTCCCTTGATACACAAGGTATTACTAAAAATCAAGGAGGAACGTCCAAGGATAATCCTGATAGCTCCAAACTGGCCAAGACAACACTGGTACCCATTGCTGAGGAGCATGTCTCGGGACAAAATGTGGTCAATACCCCTGATGCCTTTGATGTTAACTCAGAACAACTACAGCATCATGCATCCAAACCTAAAAACGTTGCAGCTGACTGCATGGCACATCACATAGCAGCAACTATTCCAGATCTCTCCCAAAGGGTTAAAGACATTATCCTTGAAGCCCGCAGACCTTCAACAAGAAGGAACTATGCAGGGAAATGGAAAAGGTTTGTCATTTGGAGTGCTGAAAGAGGGAAGGATGTGTCGAATATAGATATGGCTAACATTCTGGAGTACTTGGCAGAGCTTCTATATTCAGGCCTGTCCTATTCCTCCATCAAGATACATGCATCAGCTATTTCAGCAGAATACAGCTTTGATCCACCTGTCTTCTCACATCCTCTACTCAGGCAGTTCCTCAGAGGGATCAAGAATGTAAAACCTCCTAGGAAACCACCACTGCCAGCTTGGGATTTGAACTTTGTGCTAGAAAAGTTGACACTCGCACCTTTTGAACCAGCAGCAACAGCAGACCTACAGCATCTTTCATAGAAAACTGCTTTCCTACTGGCAATAACCTCAGCAAGGAGGGTTTCTGAACTTCAGGCCCTAATGGCAGTACAACCCTTCCTAATCTTCCACCAAGACAGAGTGTCCATGAGGACTAATCCTACATTTATGCCTAAGGTGGTATCCAGAGTGTCCCTAAACCAGGCAATCCACCTACCTACCTTCTTCCCCAACCCACAAAACAGAGGGGAAAGAATGCTGCCTACCTTGGATGTACACAGACAGCTACGCTACTACCTGGACAGAACAAAAAGTAACAGAAAAACTGACCAGCTTTTTGTAGCCTATGCAACAGGAAGGGAAGGAAAAGCAATTTCCAAACAGACAATCTCCAAATGGATAGGAAATTGCATACGATTCTGTTACTCCTTCCATGGAAAACCAATTCCACAGAACATACGACCTCATTCTACAAGAGCAACAGCCACTACCACAGCCTTCTTACGAGGAGTGGCAACCAAGGACATTATTGAGGCGGCTACTTGGACCTCCGTGCATACATTTGCCAAGCATTATAATTTACCTCTGTATTCCAGATCCCGAGCAGGGTTTGCCACTGCTGTACTGCAAGGGATCCTAACCACACCATGATCTATTCTTCCTCGTCTCCTAGTTGGCTATGGTATTCTACCCAGTTGTTATGACTGCAGATGCATCCATGAAGGACATAGTACAGTTTTGTACCTACCATAAATGTAGATGTCCGAACTGGATAGCATCTGCAGTCAGGATTACCTCCCTCCTTCCCTCTGTGGTACTCCTAGGGTATTTACCCTCCTAATAGCTAGCTAGGGGGGAGTCTCTTATGGTGTATTTGTTTGTATATATGTACATACATGCTTATTTTTGTGTTTGCCTTCTATCCTTTGGGAAACATTGGCATTTTACCCAAAATTTAGCCTTCCAAGAGGGCAACTGGCATCTGGGGCAAGAAACACTGAAGAAAATGGCGTCGGCTGATGCCTTTATACCCGAAGACCAGCAGAGATGACGTCGGGTGAAGTGCGACATCAGCCGAAGCCGGACCCGGACTTTGGAATCCGGCCGACCGAAGGGCTGCCTGACGACAGGACAACCCAGTTGTTATGACTGCAGATGCTATCCAGTTCGGACATCTACATTTATGGTAGGTACAAAACTGTACTTTCTTCGTGTTTCACTGTTGCTGTCATCACCTGCGGGTTATCCCTGCTGTGGTTGCCCTCGGATGGCCCAAATACCAGAGTCATTGTTTTTGTGCGCCGCCTGCTGTCGCATGTAGCCTGACGTCAGGTCATCAGTATTATAAAGTAAGGCAGCCGACATCATTACGTCAGTCTTTCTTGCCATGGATCCAGTAGCAGAAAGCAGTTTGCACGAATGCCGGTCAGTCGCCACCAGAAGTCGAATTTCAGCAGAAAACGTCTAAAGCTAAGTACCCCATTCGGGACCCTTTTTTCTTGCTCTAACCGATGTCTAAAAAAATTAACAATTCTCTCCTGTGGAAAGCAGATTCCCACACCGAGACTTTCATTCTTAGTACATCACTTGTTTAGGACCAGACCACAATGTCCCTTGTTGCTGGTTCTGTGCCCTCTTTAATCCAAGAACCATTCACTGTAGCGCTCTTTTTGTAGGCAAATTTTTTTGTATTCCTTCTTCGAATTCCGATATGGTGTCTGCCAGCCAACAATCCATCGATATTCCGAAAACGTAAAGATAGAGCCTGTCCACACAAGGCTAAGCCTTCCAGTGACTCTACCTCTTTGCAAGTCATCAGTTCTCTGGAATTCATTGAAGCGCTTTTGCAGCCCCTGATGGACGACTCGCTTTCCACACAGGCCTCTGCCTAGACCCTTTCGGAGTCCTGTATGCCGCAGAAATCCACTTAGTCTTCCAAGCCTTTGACTGTCTCTGCCTCGGTTGGGTCTGGAGCCACGACATAGGTACTGGCTTCTGAGGAGGCTGCTCACACTACCAATTCTAGACAAAAACTTACGTCTTCTCTTCCAACTACCACTTCTCAGAGACCGACCGATTCTCTCAGTCCTCAAAGCCAGGCCATTCCTAGGAAATATGTTTCTAACCACCATCTTGCTACTGCTCCCCCACCCCAAGCTCAAATGCTTAAAATGGCAGAGGATCTCATCTCCTTTATCCGAGGTACTCAAGCCCCCACCCCAAAAGGAAAAGGCTTCCTTCTTTAGAAATTATGACAGACCAAGAGTCTGAAGAATCTGATTATTCTGCCTTTGAAGAGAACCAACAGCCCTTAACTGTTTGAGGATTCAGATGCAGAGGAATCCATCTCCTCTGCCTCCCCTCCATGGGACCATTCCTTCGGGGAAACCCTTCACTCCTTCAGGCAACATTTTCAGTGGGAATCTCAGGACTACCCACAGTCAAAGAAACGACTTAGAGTGTTTCTGGACCTGCTCTAGCACAGACCTCTGGCCATCCTTCCTATTCTAGAAGTGGTGGATGATGTTTTTCTGGAATCCAGCTTAGCCAGTGATGCCCTGCCTCCTGCTCTAGCTAAACCTGACAGGTACTACAGAGTAATGGATTCTCACAAATAACTGTACAGGAACCCTGCTGCAGAACCTGAGGTCATTACACAGGGACCCAGAGGAGCTAAGACTAGTTCTGCTAAGAATCCTCTTCCTTCCGACAAAGACTCCAGAGCTCTGGACTGATGAGGTAAGAAAGTATACACCTCTGCAGCCTTAGCTATCACAGCACTCAGTTGTCAGTTCCATATGTTAAAATATCAACAACATACTTTGGAACAAATAAAGCAGTAGATTGCTACATCTCTTGACTGTGCCAATTCAAAAGAGCTGGCAGAATTACTTCACTCTGCTAGTCAAGTGGCCACGCACTCATTACAGTGTGGACATAATGCCCTAGAAGCCTCTAGCAGGGCAGCAGTGACAGGATCTGTTATTAGAAGACATGCATGGCTGAAGGAACAACCTCTCCCTGATCATGTCAAGACTGAACATATTGATGCACCCCTAGATAATGAGTGCCTGTTTGGGGCAAAAGCAGAAGAGGTGCTTAAACAGATGGAAGACATAGCAAAATCTATGCAAACAGTAAAAGATTTATTTCAAGTTCAGCCTCCCAGATTCAGCAGAAACTTCCCCTCTAAGCACTGGGCCTTCCCTGCACCCAGCAGACAGGGCCAAATTAAGCCCCACCTGGACAGGACATCCAGGCCCCTATCCCAGGGCCAGCAAAGAAGAAAACAATGGACCACTTCTGCCTCTAAGGCAGGAAGTTCTAAACCAAGTAAACACAGCACAACTGGTCAATGACCGATAACAGAAAAAACAGAGTTTCCACCGAAACAATGAAGCCAATAACTGTTTATTGCTCAATAATCCACAAAAGTAGCACATAAATATCCACAAACAACTAAGCGCTTTCGCCAAGGTTAAAAAACCATAGGCATCTTCAGAGTTGTTCGTTTACAATGCATTCTCCCCTTTTGTATAACTTCAATTGCATTAATTAACCAATCATTCAATAAAAATTGACAATCATTAAAGACACAGTAAAATACTGACTTGCACCTACCTAATATTTAAAAATACTTATCAGTTGTCAAATATAAGCCCACATATATAAACACAAATAAAACACTTTGAAATATGCTTTAAACTTCAATTTTCACTGATACATATATTGTATATTATTTTCACTAAACAATCATGTCTAATGATATATACAAAAATGTATATATATATATATATATATATATATCAAATTGTACTTTCATTGCCTATTGGTAAATAACATGTAAAAACATACAAGTGAAAAATACACCTGTAGAATTAACACGTTTTCTCCTATCCTAAAATAACACAAAAATTCTTATGTTAAACTAACCAATTTTGTTTTGCTTTATTTTTAAAAAAGGCTTTATAGAAATAAACTCGTTGAGCCCTGGTAGACTTGTTGCATTAGTCCGTATTTGCCACAAAGACTCATGTGCCTCAAAAATGGTGGTCTCCAGATACAAAATACTAACCTTGCAGCAACTCCTGCCTATGTTCACACAAAATGCCTGGCTGGTGACACTAGACCTAAAAGATGCCTACCTCCACATCCCTATCTGGGAATCGTGCAGAAAAGTCCTGTGCTTCTGAGCAAGTTGTCAGCATTTTCAGTTCTCTGCACTGCCCTTTGGCTTATCTACTGCTCCCAGAGTATTCACCAAATGCTTGGCCTGGGCTATAGCATTCTGCAGACAGAGAAATATAAAGAT
The DNA here is from genome assembly GCF_019279795.1 of Protopterus annectens. Lineage (NCBI taxonomy): Eukaryota > Metazoa > Chordata > Ceratodontiformes > Protopteridae > Protopterus > Protopterus annectens. The sequence goes on from NC_056737.1 coordinate 309,230,337, forward strand.
TTACCGTTAACTGGACGACTGCCTTATTCAGGCGAACAAGGAAAGAAAAGTTGCTCCAGGATATTCTCTTTGTCAAAAAAAAAAAACTCCTAACTTCCCCAGGGTTCACCATCAATGAAAAAATTAACAAAGCAAAACCCCACCAGGAAATTTGTTTTCTGGGAGCTGTGCTAGACACAGCAACCCTAATGGCCTTCCTATCCTCAGAAAAGCAGAGCTTCCTGCCTGTCTACGTCACCCAGCTGGCTTCCAGAAGTCACCTCACTGTTAGGAAGTTCCTGCAAGCCATGGGATACATGGCATCTTGCATCCTTCTCATCCCTCTCCCCAGGCTTCACATGAGAAAGCTTCACTGGTACTTAAACAACCTTTGGTGCCAGCACTCTGTCCCTAGAGACCACTCTCCGACTGATTCCTTGCATAAGGGACGAATGTCTCTGGTGGGCAGATGCCTGTGCCATGAACAAGGGTCTTCCCTTCATCCTCCTCCCTTCCGGCCAGACCATCACCACTGAGGCCGGGGACATTACTTGGGGTGCTCACCTAGCATACAGGTGTACCCAAGGCCTTTGGAATGCCCAACAACTTCATTTGCACATCAACCAGAAAGAAATGATGGCAGTGCAAAACATTCTGACTTCCTTCCAACCTCATCTCAGGCCAGGGGTGGTCCTTATAAAAACAGACAACACCACAGTAATGTGGTACATCAACAAGCAGGGGGGCACCCAATCTTACCCCCTGTGCAGGTTAGCCATGAGTCTCTGGTCTACAGCCACCTCCATGGGGCTACACCTGATTGCCCAATACTTACCGAGGATCAACAACACACTGGCAGACCACCTAAGCAGAAACTTACTGGACTTATTGCACTCAGGTCACTCCACAACAAGTACAAATATGAGCACTATGGTCACTCCACAGTAAGTACAAATATGACTCTGTCATTGTCCATATTGGTGTGAATGACCTGAGACGTACCTTCCTGGACTACATGAAAAGAGACATGGAGGAGCTGTCCGATCTTGTAGCTCAGGCAGGTGACCCTAGCCCTGAGTAGCATCCTGCCATCACCCAGAATGATACCACAGTACAAGGACAAACTGATTGACTTCAACAATTGGCTAAGCTTCTTGTCTCATTCTAAGGGGATCCAGTATCTGTCTGCCTGAGGTGGCATGATCGACAAACCCTGATGCTTTGCCAGAGATGGCCTGCACCTGTCGCCCTTGGGATTCCGGATACTGGCTAAGGCTCTTGCCACCCCTATAGGGCCTTTTTTAGGCAAGATTCAAATGACAAATTCACCACCATAACAGGTACAAGCAAGCAAAAGCTGAGGGTAATGCTACTTAATGATAGAAGTCTAAACCTCAAAATGCACTCACTCGAGGCAGTCCTTAAAATGGAGAACATCGACATCTGTGCAGTGACAGAGACCTAGTTCAAGGTGACAGAGCACACCCCTGCATTACCGGACTATAATTAATACCACACCTTTCGGCCACCTATGTCCATATTCATTAAGGATACCCACACCTCCAGGCTAGTTGCTCAGCATAATGCATCCAAGATTATCCAAGTGCAACTAACTCTGTTCAAGACCACAATCCAAATTGTAGCTTGCTACAGATCCCCCACCATGCCCCAGGATTCCCACTCCTCATTTCTTGATACACTGGAAAATATTAGGGTACAGCCTAACACCCTATTAATGGGCGATTTCAACTACCCCACCATTAACTGGGAAAACTACTCGCGTACCAACTCTTGTGGTCAATAGTTTCTGGAATTCATAAATTCCAACGCCTTGGATCAACTTATCCACACCCCCACCAGGGGCAGCAGTATCCTAGACCTGGTCATTGCCAACATGGACAACTGGTGTTCCACACCAGAAGTCAATTCCTCGGTCAGATCCGACCACAAGAAAATCACCCTAGACATCCACATCCCACCCCCACCTGCCATTAGGGAAACCACCATAAAAAATTTCTCCACAGCCAACTTTACACTTCTTAAGACAGAAGTGGCAAACATCACAACACCCTTGCTGACGGACAATAGAGGTACAACTGCTGAATCCTGTACAGTTGCACTTTATAAGCACTTACACGAGTGCATGGATCGTGCAATCCTTAACAGAACCAAGATGCTGTCCTCCAAAAAAAGGAAGCCAATCTGGTGGTCCCCTGCCATAAACAAACTCTACAACAGAAGAAAGAAACTTGTTGCAAAAAAGAGTAAAATCCCATGATTGGAGGAACTTCGTGGTCAGCCTCAGTAAAGAGCTGAGATCCCTCATTAAATCCTCCAAAGCTAGTTACGAAAAAAAAATCGCCACTGATTCTAAAGACAACCATAAAGCATTCTATAGCTATGTCAAGAATCTCAATGGCAACACTCAGATCTGCTCTGCACAATGGCAGTAAATATACAGAACCAACTGATATTGCCAACATCCTGGTAGATAGGTTCAGTGTTAACTTTACCCCTTGCTCATCCCCTAAAGGGCCCATCTCCATACCAGAAGAATGCAAAGTACCTGTAATCACGGCTGTACAGGTAAAAAAAGAATAGTCTCCAATACCAAGAACGCAGCGTCCATGGGACCTGACAACATCCCAGGCTGCATTCTACATGAACTACAGAATGAACTGGCACCCCACCTAAGTACCATGTTCAATCATATCCTCACCTCTGGCTTTGTGTCCACTGAATGGCGCACAGCAACAGTTACCCCACTCCACAAAGGGGGAGCCACCACGGACCCCAGGAACTACCACCCCATTAGCCTGATGAGCCTGGTCTGCAAGGCTATGGAACGTATCATCATGGAACTTATCATCATGGAACTTGTAAACAATGACATTGGTAATCTCCAAACTTTGGACCCTACCCAGTTCGGGTTTGTAAAAGGCAGATCAGGTCTCCTAAACCTGATAGACTTCAAAGCCGTAGATGAGGGAAAGGTGGTTCACACAGCCTGTCTGGATCTTGGCAAGGCTTTCAACACCATCCCCCACTCTGGAAATATAGATAAACTCACTAAACTAGGTATAAATCCATGTGTCACAAGATGGGTTGCCAACAGGCTCACTGACAGAACCCACACTGTGAAAGTAGCGGACTCGAAATCCAACTTCAGACCAGTGACAAGTGGAGTACCACAGGGTTCAGTCCTAGGTCCTCTCCTGTTTGGTATCTACTTCTCTGAAGTACAGGCTAACACAGAAGGTCTTTGGCTAACAAAGTTCGCAGATGACTGCAAACTAGGAGCCATAATCAAAACTCCTAACGATGTGGACATCCTACAAAAGGGCCTCACTGAGACAGATGCCTGGTGTCAAAGCCATGGCCTCAAACTTGGTGCCAAAAAGTGCATTGTTATCCCGTTTGGTAAAAACTCTTTTCCCATGAACTACCACATAGGCGGTAGTCTACTTAACACCGAAAGTGTGATAAGAGACCTTGGAAGACAGGTGGACGGTAGTCTCTCCTTTGACAATTACATCGCCACAGTAGTCAGGAAATCCTTCTGTGTGGCACACCTCCTCACAAAAGATTTCTCATCCAGGAAAAAAGTAGTCATTGTTCCCCTCTACTCATCACTCAGACCCATTATAGAGTACAGCGCCCCTTTTGGTATGTACCACACAAGACATCTACAACAACTGGAAAGGCCACCGAAATACCTCACAGAGGATTACCGGCCTCAAACAGATGCCCTACGCAGACAGTCTCAAAAAACTCCAGCTTTACTCCGTCGCATATCTCCTACTCGGAGGCGATCTCTGCCTAACATAAAAAGCTATGTCAAACTCGGAGCTGTTGGACATAAAGAAATCCTAATTCCCTCCGAGCTACATGCTGTAGGGATCTAAACCTTGTCACCACAATAAAGAACATGCTTGAGGGATTGATTCCTGTCCCAGAGACTTCCCGTACTCTGGAACAAACTACCTATCTATATCAAACAAAGCTCCTCATTAGCACTCTTCAAGAAAAATCTTGATTGGAATGGAGATGGGAAATTCACCCCGGGGATCACTTCTGTGGCTCTGCTTGACAGGGGCAAAGGAAAATTAATTTTCTTTGGTGGCAAAAGCCAGGGTACCGTTTGGCTAGTCTTATATAGGCCCTAGGGTCAGTAGCCTTGTACCTACCTATGGCCCCTATGAATGGCAGTTCTACAGAGAAATCTTTCTGCAAATCACCCAAGAGTGGGGGACCCCAGAGGTGGACCTCTTTGCCTTGCACTTCAACCACCAGCTGCACAAGTTTTGTGCCAGGGAGTATCATCTCTGAGCATGGAAAGTGGATGCCTTGACCTTCACCTGGAGCTCCCGCTTTGTGTATGCATACCCTCCTTTGCCCCTTATTCCCAAGGTTCTGATCAAAATAAGAGAGGAGAGACCCAAGGCCATCCTCATCGTTCCAGATTGGCCCAGACAGCATTGCTACCCTATACTTATGCAGGCTGGCCTTACAGCCCCCAAAGCTGCTTCCCCTAAGGTCAGACCTCTTGACCTAGGAGAGGGGGGAAAAGGTACTGCACCCAGACCTACAGACTCTCAAACTTTCAACATGGCTTATACACTAAAAACTAACAATATGCCACTGTTAAGCAAACAGGTCCTGGACATCATCACAGAGTCGAGAATGCCCAGCAGAAGAAAATCTTATGAAGGAAAATGGAAAAGATTCTGCTCCTGGAAACAAACAAAAGGGGGCAGTACCTCCCAGCCTTCCATCCATCTCATCCTGGATTAACTTAGTAGAGTTGTTCAATAGTGGCTTCTCCTTCTCTATTAAAATCCATGCCTCTGCCATCTCTACCCATTATGATTTAGACCCATCCCTCTTCTCTCACCCTTTGATTAAGCAATTCCTCAGAAGGGCTTCTAATATCAGGCGTCCCAGAAGATCTCCTACTCCACCCTGGGACCTGAATTGTGTGTTAGAGAAACTAACCTTACCTCCTTTCGAACCTGCCGGTTCAACAGAATTGAAATACCTCTCCTTGAAGACTGCCTTCCTACTAGCTATCGCCTCACAACGGGAAGTCACAAACTATCCAATAAGTGCCACGGCTCTTTTATAACCTTGCGCTGTCGAAATAACCACAAAAACCGCAAGATAAATCCAAACAGAATAAGGTAAATCCAAATAGAATTCAGCAACAAGTACCAAAAAGAAGGAATCCTGGTGGAATAGCACACTGAATAATAAGCTCCAAACTGATGCGAACTGAACGAGTAAATCAATGTCCTTTATTCCAAAAAAGAACGACGATACAAAACGTTAAATGCACTTAAGTAAAATAACAAAAATCAATCCAATAAGGTTAAGCGCTTTCATCCACTGCAACTCGTGGGATTCATCAGAACCTTTTGAATAAAATAACAAAATCCTTTTAAGAGAAAAAAGGCGCCAAAAGGAAGGAGAAACTGATATAATATCCTGTATAGCAAATACCGCCCCCAGCACTTATACACCAATCATTAGATTTAAAATTGGCGCCAACAGGAAGTTGAAAAATACGTCATTTCCGGTGTTCTATCCTATACTGTGCTCCATCCCTTAAAGGCCTTGCTACACTTAACTAATGCTTCAATTTATACAAAATCTATCAATGTAGTTTGTGCAAAAAATTCAACAATAAAATTTATCACTAATAACCATACTCAAGCATCCATATCAAGTTGATTTATTTTATATTTAAAATATTTAAAATAAGCACAATATCTAATAATAAATCTATAATATAATATTTGCAAAAATCTTATAATAAAACAATATCTCAAAAAATGCCTAACAATCTCTTGGATTGATTTTTGTTATTTTATTTAAGTGCATTTACCGTTTTGTATCATTGTTCTTATTTGGAATAAAGGACATTGATTTACTTGTGCAGTTCGCATCAGTTTGGACCTTATTATTCAGTATGCTATTCCACCAGGATTCCTTCTTTTTGGTACTTGTTGCTGAATTCTATTTGGATTTACCTTGCGTTTTTTGTGGTTATTTCGACAGTGCAAGGTTATAAAAGAGCCGTGGCACTTATTGGATAGTTTGACTTCCCGTTGTAAGTTGTTTTCGTGATTTCTATTTAGCTATCACCTCAGCCAGAAGGGTCTCACGGCTGTCGAGCCCTTCATAATTTTCCATGCAGACAGAGTTTTCCTGAGGACTAATCCCTCCTTTATGCCCAAAGTGATATCTGATGTGACCCTTAACCAGGCCATATACCTTACCACCTTCTTTCCCAACCCTCAAAACCAGGGGGAAGGAATTCTACATTCACTAGACATGCACAGACAACTCCGATACTATCTGGGCCGCACTAAACCATTCAAAAAAACTGACCATCTTTTTTAAGCTTTGTCCCAGGGGCAGCCCATCTCCAAACAAATAATTTCTAAATGGATTTCACACTGTATCCATTTTTGCTACAGATTACATGGGAAACCCACCCCTAAGTCAATCCGCACCCACTCCACTAGGGTAACCTCCACTTGCACTGCCTTCCTCAGAGGAGTACCTACCAGGGACATATTGGAAGCAGCCACCTGGACCTCTGTCCATACCTTTACAAAGTATTTCCACATACCTCTCTTTTCTAAGTTTAGGACAGGGCTTGCCTCTGCAATTCTGCAGGGCATCCTTACCCATACCAAGGACTCCACCTATCCTTCCACACTTTACCTCAGCTTTGGGAATCCTCCCACAGGTGATGACTGCAACAGTGAAACATGAAGAACATATTACAGTTGTGTACACGTACCATAAATGTAGATGTTTGTGTGTATTCACTGTTGAAGTCTTGGTTTCCCCTTCCTCCATCCCCCTTTTCACATCTTCCCCTAGGGGGACACATGCTTCCCAAGGTTGCACTTAGCCACCAGGGTCACTTCTTTGTTTTCCCTTGTGCTTCTGACTGGTTAGAGCTAGAAAAACTGATGCAATGACATTGGATGCCTTGCCTTATAGTACTGATGACCTGACGTCAGACTACAGGCGACAGCAGCCGATGCACAAAAACATTGACTCTGGTATTCGGGCCGGCCGAGGGGTATCACAGCAGGGATATAACCCACAGGTGATGACTGCAACAGTAAATACACTCGAACATCTACATTTATGGTAAGTGTACACAACTGTACTTTCTTAGTGCCCATCAATCAGTCCTTCAGTCATATCAGTCCTCCCTTGGACAGAGCAGGATAGAAAGCTTCAGAGAGCTTCCAAAAGCTCAAAGTGAATCTTCTGGTGATTCAGATGATCCCTTCTGGGTACTCCCTGGAAAAGGAATATGCAAAAGGAGGCATGTGGACCCCTGCAGAGAGTCTTTAACGTCATATACCAACATGCATGATTGAGATTGTCACCCCCCCCCCCCCAAAAAAAAAAAAAAAAAAAAAAACCTCAGAAATATGCCAGTTTTGTTGAAATCTTTGAATTAATGTGCTGGAGGGGATCTTAACCCACTGATCTTCCCAGTTAAGATGGCGAGGCTTACCACACTGCCCTCTCTGCTTCCTGACTGATGCCTCTTGCTGACATTTTTGTAGACTCTGCCGTCAGAAGGAGAGCATGGCAATAACCAGACTCTGCTGAGCCTGTCCCCAGAAAGCAATACAGGATAATTTGTCCCTCTAAGGACAGGTAGCCATGGACCAAAAATATTCTGTTGGATTCCATAACTGAAGCAGCAGCTACCAGAAGAGTGCTGAACCAAGGACTCTAGAAAGAGTTGGACAGAATGGGGAAGTGCACCTTTGTCTTGGGTACTTTTACCCTGAGAGTGTTGAACTATGCCTTACATTTAAATGTCTTGCAAAGAAATTTAGTGGAGCAGGCCACTCACTCCTGAATCCAGGAAATGGATTGAGATCCGTGAGGTTTGTGTTGAACGTTTCCAATGCCGCCTTCTGTCTATTACACAATGTAGCCATTGAGACAGCCAGAGAGAGGGAGCAGGCATTACTATTACACTTTATGCCTGGCTACACCTTTGTGATCTTGCAGTTGACATTAAGGCTTTGTTCGCCATCACCCTTTACAATGGAACTTCTTTATTTAAACCTACAGTGAAGGATATAAACAGCAGAGGTGAGCACAGGAAGAAAAGATGTCCACTGTTAGGCATTCAGTATGAGACTCCACAAAGGCTCTATAACAGGAAACAGAAGGGGTTGAAATCCCTATAATTTTGAAAACTTCAGCAGCAACCCTTTGTCATCTGACAGAGGATGCCATGGTAGATGTGGCACTTCAGTGAATGCCACCCCAGAGACAGACAAGATTTGCAAAACCTCAGTCATGCAATTGCTTTTCTTTTTCTCCCTTTTGGAGGTAGTGGGGGAAGGCTGCTTATCTCTCCAGTCAGCTGTGTGGTTGGTTATCTCACAAGACAACTGAGAGAGAAAGATATATTGTATCCAGAGGCTGTATAACAGCTGTTTTCCCACCCTCTTGCGCATTAGACGCTAATGCTTATGGCTGTCCCACTCCTACCAGATCAAAATGCCATCCATGATGTCATGCCAGACCAGAGAGAGTGCCAGGAATTTATTCAATATTGTTTTTGGTTACTAGGAAAACCAAGGACCTCAAGCCAGTTTTAGATTGCAGTGGCCTAAATAATTATATCAAGAAAACCCCATTCAGAATGTTCATGGTGTAAGGGATTTTGCCCTAATTTAAGGCAAACAAGTGGATGTGCTTAATAGGCTTCCTTCCAGAATACCTACCTCCATGTCAGAATTGCCAGAGCATCCAGAATTTTTTTACATTTCTGGTTAAAAGCCAATTACTTTTATTTCAGTCCCCTGCCCCTTCAGGCTCACCACATCCACCTGGGTGATCACCAAGGGCATGGCAGTAGTCTCAGCCCATCCATGACTGAGAGGGATTCAGTTATTCCCATACTTAGATGACTGGCTCCTAGTTTATACAATCAAGGAATTCTTCATAGAAGTCCGTTTACTTACTTCATCTCTGCTTATCCTTAGGAAATTCATTCAACTGCAAGAAGTCTCAGCTTCATCCTGTTCCATTGATAGTGTCCATAGGATGCCATCTGGGGACCACATATTGCACTGTGAGGCTCCTTTCTGACAGGCTTCAGTCACTCAGAATAACTGTACAGTGCTTCTTAGGTCACAGACCCCCCAGCCTCCTTTATCCTAAAAGTTCTCTGTGTAATGTGTCATCTCTTGCCATGGTTCTCCATGCATGTTTTTTGCACAGTGGATGCTGAGTGTTCAGTGATCCCAGCTATATATTCCCCTCAGCGTTTTCATGAGTATTACAAAACTTTGCTGACACCAGCCAAATTGGTGGTTGACTTCAGCATTGGGAATACTGGAAAAAAAACTTTCATCTTTCCAATCCCATCAGCTGTAGTCACCATGAAAGCTCACCATTTGGATCGTGCCATTCTGAGGAGACAGTGGTCCAAGGGACATAGAAAGAAGCAAAGCATTTTCTTCACATCAATATATTTGAGATGAGAGTAGATGTCCTTCCATATTGCTGCAGTATTCTTCTTTGAAGTGATCTCCTGCCAAGGACAGTCTAACATCCATCCAGTATACCAAAGCTTTTAGATCTTAGAGGCACCATATGCCACACATATGCTCTCCACATAGGACGTAGAGCATACATATGGACGCAAATACTCAGAACTACTTTGCCACCAGTCCGAGCGCCATTACTAAACATCTGTCTGAATGCCTTTTTGCTGTGCTGCTTACCAAGCCTTTTCAGATAACTGTCCTGCAAGGGTTTCTTTTCTCTTTTCTTTGTTTTGTTGTTTACTTGTGTTTATGCTATCCAAGAAGGGAAGATGGGAGACGGATTTCTTGTAAAGACTGTCATGACCTGTGTTTTTTTTTTTTGTTTTTTTTTTGCCAAGGTACTTCCCACATCCTTAAGATGCTTTGTAGTTGCTTATCTTTTCTGTCCATACACCATGAGAACCACTGTCATAAATTGTTGGCTCAGGGTGCTATGGGTGGAATCCTCTCGTCACAAGGGACAGCTGTCTTCAAAGAATGTCAAGACGTCTAGCCCCAATCTTGATGCTGTGCAGCCTTCCTCAGACATCTCTCTAGAAACAAGTGAATGTCCTGAAGATCGTCTGGTGCTTGCCTCTGATTTCTGTGATGCGACCCCGTGTGGCCAGCATGGATCTGAGTTCTCACATATCCACAGAGGCTTTATAAACCTCTGCTCCGGACATTGAAGGGGAACCACAACTGATTACTTCCAAAAGGCAGAGGGAAGATTCCTCAAGTCTTAGTTTGGGAGGAGGTTCTTGGCACTCTTATTGAATCTCACCTAAGGAATGATCTGCCGTCGGTCTTTAGAGCAGACACCCCAGTTAAGAAAAAACAAAAGACAAAGCGTATTATCCCTATTACTAAAGATCTGCAATGTAAATGGCAGGATTTTACCCATGGTTTGTTGAGTACCTTCGTGGCCTTAAAGCCTGTCCAGGGGATTTTGGTCCCTGTTTCACTTGGTCTTACACTTTTGTTATGAGGACAAGGAAACCGAATTCCTCAGATGAAGACTTAAGGCTCTGGAGGGGAATCCCTAGTTTACTCCTCTCAAATTCCTTCTTTAGGTTATGGTTTATATGAAGAAGGTTCTTTGAGCCCAGAATGCCCTTTGGAAGAATTATCCTTTGGGGATACTGTTGCTTGCATAATGGGTTATATTAAATGGGATTGGTCCTAGATGTCCTTCGTGTTTCATTGCTGCAGTCATCACATTTGGGTTATCTGCTTGCAGGTAGCCCTCAGTCGGCCTGATTATCGAAGTCTTAGGTTTGCGTTGGCTGCTGTCTTATCTTCAATGACGTCAGATCATCTTCCATGACGCCAGGTCGTCAGGGGTATAAAGCATGCAGCCGACACCATTACATCAGTCTTTCTTGTCGTGTGGTGCGCGAAGCAGAAGCAGTTCGCAAGTGCCGGTTGGCCGATTCCGGAAATTTTCGTTTACGAGTTTCAGATCCGAAGTCTTACTAAGCCATGTACCCCATTGGGGATCCTTTTTCTTCTAAACCGATGTCAGTAAAAGTTAACAATTGTATTTCTTGTGGAAAGCAAATACCTCATAAAGATTTTCATTTGTACTGCATTCCTTGCTTAGGCCCAAACCACAATGTACCTTGCTGTCGGTTTTGTGCCTTATTGAAAACTCTCGTACTATTCGTCGTCGGTTCATTTTTGCAACTAAATATTTTGGTACTCTGTTCAGTTATCCAGAAATGGCTACGATGTCCTTCAGGAATGCAACTGCAGTCCTGACATATGGGTTGTCCTGCCTCAGGCAGCCCTTCGGTCGGCCAGACTCCAAAGTCTGGGTCCGGCGTCGGCCAATGTCGGCTCCTCCCTGACGTCAGAGCGGCTGGAGTATAAAGGCATCAGCCGACGCCATCTTCTTCAGTCTTTCTTGCCGCGCGGTGCCCGAAGCAGAAGCAGTTCACAAGTGCCGGTCGGTCAGCTCCTGTGTTTTCAGTTACTGAAGTCATCTAAAAGCTAAGTACCCCATTGGGGAACATTTTTTCTTGCCTCAGCCGATGTCAGAACAAATTGAGAAAGTTAATAATTGTTTGTCTTGTGGTAAACAAATACCTCATAAGGACTTTCATTCTTACTGCCTCCCTTGCCTGGGCCCAGACCACGACGTCTCGGCCTGTGCCGCCTGTGCTTGCTTTAATAAGCGCACTCTCAGGCACCGGGCAGAGTTTGCCGAAGACTTTTTTGGCGAATCTTACGCTTACAACATGCCGTCGGAACAACCGACAGCACAAACTACCAAAAAACGAAAGGACCGGGACCGACATCCTCGGCCGGCGTCTTCCACCGATATAACGCCTAAGCCCTCCGCGAGTGCTTCGGTCCCTTCGGAAGCAGTAATTCAAACGCTCCAGGCCGACGACACCGCGTTAACTCATCCCTCGGTCTCGGAGGCTACTCCGGTGCCGGTTGTTGATTTTCCTCCGGAAACCGAAGTTCTGGATCTACCCGACACCATTCCAGTGGACAAAGTTTCCCCTGCACGTGGGGCAGCTAGGCCTCCTGTATCCATATCAATCAAGGCCTTTGCACGTGCTAAGGCCGCCAGCCAGGCCAAGGCCCATCCCAAGCCTGCTTCTCAGGCTCCTTTTTCTGACAAACAAATCATGTCTCTGGCTGCAGATCTTATTTCTCTTATTAGGGGGTCTCAGCCTCACCCAGACAGAGGTTCCCAGCCGCCTGCAAAAAAAAAGACCTAGAACTGAGCAGGCAGACAACCTCTCTTCAGATGAAGACTCTGGGGATTCAGAGCATTCAGAAACCCAAGAAGAATCCTTCCAGGCCTATGAGGACTCTGATGCTGAGGAATCTATTCCCTCTGCCTCCCCTCCAAAGGATTTTTCATTCGGTGAAGTCCTCCACTCTATGAGGGAGCATTTTAGGTGGCAGGGTCAGGAATTTTCTGATTCCAGGAAAAGGCTACGTACCTTCCTTAAGTTACCCCAGCACAGACCTTTAGCTATTCCGCCAGTTTTGGATGTCCTGGATGATGTTTTCTCTGACTCCAGTGCTTCCCCTGATTCTCTCCCTCCTGCTCCTATTAAGCCAGACCGATATTATAGGGTCCCTGACACTCACAAGCATCTCTTTAAGGCCCACTCTGTGGATCTAGAATCTATTTCACAGGGCCCCAAAGGAGTGGCTACCTCCTCAGCCAGGAACCCACTGCCAGCTGACAGGGAAGCAAGGTCCCTGGAGAGATGGGGTAAAAAAGTCTATACCTCTACCACCCTTGCCATGAGGTCTCTTAACTGCCTTTTTCATATGTTTCAGTACCAGGATTATTTACTGGATGATTTGCAGAAAAAGATAGTCTCTCCTGAGCCTATAGATAGAAAGGCATTGCAGGATTTGGTTCATAATACACAGCAGGTTAGTAATCATTTTCTACAGTGTGGTTATGATGCATTGGAGGCTTCATGTAGGGCAGCTATGACAGGGGCTGTTATCCGTAGACATGCTTGGTTGAAGGATCAGCCGCTGCCAGATCATGTTAAAGTTAAGCTCCTGGATGCACCGCTGGATAAACAGAAGCTTTTTGGAGCTAATGCTCAGGATGTGTTGAAATCTATTGAAGAGAAGGCAAAATCTTTTCAAACAGTAAAGGATTTCCTCCAGGTTCAGCCCCCAAGGTTCAGCCGGAATTGGCCTTCAAAGAATTGGTCCTTTCCAGACTCTGACAAGTCTCAAAGGGGAAAGAACAGGCGTGCACGAGGTAGAGGGCAATACAGAGGCTCCTACAGGGGACGCCAATGGCAACCACAAAATCAAAGAAATGGCACAGGTAGTACACCTGCACCACAGGGACGATCACAATGACTTACCTTTCACTCCGCCTACCAAGGCTCAAAGAGAAGCACCTATAGGCGGAAAATTATCTCTGTTCTCAAAAAACTGGCACATTATAACAAAGGACAATTGGATTCTGGACATAATAGACAGAGGTTACAGGTTCCACTTCCATACCTTACCAACAGGACAAGGCATGCCAAACCTGCCACAAAATCAAAGGGCAGAGGCACTCATAGAAGTCTCAATGCTATTACAAATAAAAGCAATAGAGAAGGTTCCTCCTCAGGAACAAGGCCAGGGATTTTATTCAAGACTGTTCCTTGTTCCAAGAAAAGAAAAACAATGGAGGCCTATATTGGACTTGTCCGTTCTAAATACTTTTCTCATGGTGCCAAAATTCAAGATGCTGACATTACAGCAACTTCTTCCCATGCTGGGCAAGGGGTCTTGGCTGGTTACTCTGGACCTCAGAGGCATACCTGCATGTCCCTATCAGACACAGTTGCAGAAGATACCTCAGATTTCTTGCAGGAACAGAGCACTATCAATTCTCAGCATTGCCGTTTGGCTTATCTACTGCGCCCAGAGTATTCACGAAATGCCTGGCATCAGTAGTGGCACATTGCAGACTCCAGGGGATTCAAATATACCCTTACCTGGACGACTGCCTAATACAAGCAGACAGCAAACAGACCTTGATAAGACACTTGGATTACGTCATTCAATTGCTGCAGGCTTTGGGATACACAGTCAACATTCAAAAATCAAGATTACTGCCATCCCAAGAGATTATATTTCTAGGAGCAAAACTGGACACACAGCTACAAATGGCTTTCCTCACAGAGGAGAAACAAGAACATTTAACAGCTTACTTAAGAGGCCTAGCAAAATTAACCCACTTGACCGCAAGGAAGACCTTGCAGGCCCTCGGGTTCATGGCTTCTTGCATCCTTCTAATCCCTCTGGAAAGACTACACATGAGAAAGCTGCAATGGTACCTAAAAAGCTTGTGGTCACAACACAGCCACAACCTAGAAGACATAATACCACTCATACCATGCCTGCAAAAGGAATTTTTGTGGGGGGCTCAAGCAAGTCACTTAAACGAAGGCATGCTTTTCAACAAACCTCAAACAAGTCAAACTATTACAACAGACGCCTCAAACCTTGGATGGGGGGCGCACATGGACGGCAGATGCATTCAAGGGCAATGGACTCCAATGGAGATGCATCAGCACATAAATCAAAAAGAGATGTTGGCAGTGATACATGCAATAGAAGCCTTTGGAAAATCTCTTCAACAAGGTCATCTGCTAATAAGAACAGAACACCACTGTCATGTGGTACATAAACAAGCAAGGGGGCACTCATTCCTACCCCCTCTGCAGACTAACAATGATTCTTTGGGAAAAGTCCCTGAAACTGAACATCGACTTGCAATCCCAGTTTGTTCCGGGCAAGGACAATGTTCTGGCAGACAGATTGAGCAGAAATTTCTTAGATCCTCACGAATGGATGCTACACCCTCGCATTTTTGCACAAATAGCATCTGCATGGGGAAGACCAGACATAGACCTCTTTGCATCTCATCTCAATCATCACCTGGAAAGGTTCTGCACAAGGATACACCATCCTCTAGCTTGGAGAACGGATGCTCTTTCCTTCAGCTGGAATGCTCTTAACAATTTATGCATTCCCTCCTCTACCTTTGCTCACCAAGGTGTTACTGTAGATCAAGGCAGAACAGCCAAGGGGAATCTTGATAGCTCCAGACTGGCCAAGGCAGCACTGGTATCCACTACTATTGAGCATAACTCACTCCAAACCGTGGCCCTTGCCTCAATGGCCTCTGCTCCTGACTCAACACAGTTACAAGACTGTTCATCAGAACCTGCAAGCCCTAAAGCTGACAGCTTGGAGAGTTCCATGACTCAGACCCATGACTCACTCTCCAAAAAAGTTCAGGAAATTTTGCTAGAGGCATGCAGACCCTCCACCAGAAAAACCTATACGGCCAAATGGAAGAGATTCACCATCTGGAATGTCAACAAGGGCCAGGATGCATCATTGGTGAACATGTCTCAGATATTGGAATACTTAACAGAAATGTTTCACAGTGGCCTCTCATAGTCTTCCATCAAAATCCATGCTTCAGCTATCTCAGCGCATTATAACTGTGATCCACCTGTGTTCTCGCATCCTTTGCTAAGACAGCTTCTAAGAGGCATAAAGAATATCAAACCTCCAAGGAAGCTACCAATTCCTGCATGGGACCTCAATTATGTCTTGGAAAAATTTAACTCTTCCTCCTTTTGAACCAGCAGCATCTTCAGAAATGCAATTTCTCTCATGGAAAATGGTTTTCCTGTTGGCAGTCACTTCAGCAAGAAGAGTCTTGGAGATACAGGCCCTCATGGCAGTTCCTCCCTTTATCATCTTTCATCAGGACAGAGTTTCCCTTAGGACCAATCCTTCATTCATGCCTAAGGTGATATCCAGAGTGTCTCTAAACCAAGCAATTCACCTGCCTACTTTCTTTCCTAATCCTCAAAATAAAGGGGAAAGGTTGCTGCATACTTTAGACATTCACAGACAACTACGCTACTACTTGGACAGAACAAAGTCCACCAAGAAGTCTGACCAACTGTTTGTAGCCTATGCTGCTGGAGTGCAAGGGAAAGCAGTCACCAAACAAACTATCTCAAAATGGATTGGGCACTGCATCAGATTCTGTTATTCTTTTCCTGGAAAGAGTGTGCCAGCTAATATTAGACCACACTCCACCAGAGCTATGGCCACATCCACAGCTTTTCTAAGAGGAGTGGCTACAAAAGATATTCTAGAGGCTGCTACATGGAGCTCCGTGCATACATTTACCAAACACTACAACCTGCCATTATACTCCAGATCCCGAGCAGGCTTTGCTTCGGCAGTCCTGCAGGGCCTTCTAGCTACACCATCTCTTACTTAGTCCTACCACCCCCAGCTTGGCTATGGTATTCAACCCATATGTCAGGACTGCAGTTGCATTCTTGAAGGACATAGTACAGTTTTGTACCTACCATAAATGTAGATGTCCGATAGATATGCAACTGCAGTCAGGTTTACCCTCCCTCCTACCCCTCTTTTTTCCCCATTTTGGGTCCTTACTCCCCTCACCTATCAGCTGGGGATATATGTTATGGTGTATCTGTTTATTACTGTTGTGCATGTCTGATTTTATCAGTTTATCCATTCACCAAATTTAGCCTTCATTGGAGGGCACCTGGCATCTGGGGCAAGAAACACTGAAGAAGATGGCATCGGTTGATACCTTTATACTCCAGCTGCTCTGACATCGGGGAGGAGGCGACATCGGCCGATGCCGGACCCAGACTTTGGAATCTGGCCGACCAAAGTGCTGCCTGAGGCAGGACAAACCCATATGTCAGGACTGCAGTTGCATATCTATCGGACATCTACATTTATACATATATCTCCAAACACCATCATACTAGGTGACTTCAGCTACCCTAATATAGACTGGGAACACTACTCAAGCCCAAACACTCTAGCCCAAAGGTTCCTGGAGTTCATAAACTCAAATGCCATGGAACAACTAGTCACCATCCCCACAAGAGGAGAAAACATACTTGATCTCATCATCACGAACATGGGATCACAATGTTCAACACCGGAAGTATACCCTCTCACTGGTGAGATCAGATCATAAACTAATCTCGCTGGAGGTCCTCATTCCGCCCCCACCTGAAATAAAAAAGACCACAGTGAAAACTTCTCAAAAGCCGACTTCACACTTCTAAAAACTAGTGTGGTCTCCTTTAAGGCCCCTGAGCCAGTGGTAAACATTACTCAAACCGCTGAATCACTTACAAATGCCTTCTACCAACACCTACAGGACTGCATGGATCAGGCAATCCCAAACAAAACTAAGACTCTTTGTACCAAAGGCAAGCGTCCAGTCTGGTGGACCCCAGCCATAAACAAGCTCTACAACAAAAGGAGGAAGCTACTACAAGATAGAGCAAAATCCTTGAAAGGTAAGACACCTTTGATCATTATAAGTAAAAAACTAAGAGCTCTCATAAAATCATCCAAGGCAAATTTTGAGAGAAAAATCGCCAAGGACTCAAAAGACAATCATAAGGCCTTTTTAGCTATGTTAGAAACCTAGGAGGAAACTCCCAGATATGCTCAGAATTAGTTCAAAATGATGTGAAGATTACTGAACCTACACACATTGCCAACATACTGGCTGACAGGTTCAGTGCAAACTCCCCCCCCCCCTCCCCCCCAAAAGGAGAGATATCTATACCAGAGAATTGTAGCCCTCCAAACATCTCCAACGCCCAGGTGAGAACTGCTCTCTCCAAAGCAAAAACACAGCATCCATGGGACGGATGGTGTCCCGGCTGTGTGCTCCACGAACTCAATGAGGAATTAAACCCGCAGTTAGGACAGCTGTTTAATCTTAGCCTCACCTCAGGATACGTACCCAAGGAGTGGCGCACGGCGACTGTGGTCCCACTTCACAAGGGCGGTGCCTCCACCGACCCTGGAAATTACCGTCCCATTAGCTTGACAAGCCTTATCTGCAAAGCCATGGAGAGGATCATAATGGAACTCATAAATAAAGACCTAGGAAACTTGCAGACTTTGGATCCAACCCAGTTTGGCTTTGTCAAAGGCAGATCATGCCTTTTAAACTTGGTTGACTTTTTCGAGGCAGTCACCAAGGCCATTGATGAGGGAAAGGCAGTCCATACAGCCTACCTTGACCTGGCAAAGGCCTTCGACAGAATACCCCACTCAGGTATCATCAAAAAACTCATCAGCTTGAATGTAAACCCATACATCACAAGATGGGTTGCAAACTGGCTAAGTGACAGAACCCACAGGGTCAGAGTTGCTGGAGCCATGTCAGACTCAAAGCCTGTCACAAGTGGTGTCCCACAGGGCTCAGTCCTGGGTCCACTCTTGTTCAGCATCTACTTTTCTGAAGTACAAGCAAACACAGGAGGGTTATGGCTGACAAAGTTTGCAGATGACTGCAAACTGGGCGCCATAGTCGAAAACACATCTGACACCGATATCCTTCAGAAGGGCCTCACAGAAACGGATAACTGGTGCCAGAGCCATGGCCTAAAGTTAAATGCCAAGAAATGCATAGTCATACCCTTCGGGAAAAACAAGGTTACCCCTAGCTACCATGTAGGTGGCAATCCACTGAGCACAGAAGAAGTCATCAGGGATCTGGGGACCCAGGTTGACAGTAGCCTTTCGTTTGACACTCATGTTGCTAAAGTAGTTAGGAAAACCTTCTACATTGCCCACCTGATCATGAAGGGATTCACATCTAGATCAAGGGAGGTCATAGTCTCCCTGTACTCATCACTCATTAGACCTATGATTGAGTACAATGCCCCATTCGGAATGTATCTGACCCGACACCTGCAACAGCTGGAAAGGCCCCAAAAGTTCCTCACCAAAAGGATAAAGGGTCTCAAAAATATGTCTTATGCTGCCCGACTGAAAGAACTCCAGCTCTATTCAGTCTCATACCGCTTGCTCAGAGGTGACCTGTGCCTGACATATAAGGCCATGTCAAACCCTGATTTGATGAATATGCTCCACCTCAAAAAATCTAGATCCCTCAGAACCACAAGGGCGGGAGACTTACACCTTGACATGGTTATTAATAGAGCGTGCTGGAGGGACAGATTCATCACCCAGAGACTCCCTATGCTGTGGAACAAAATCCCGGTACATGTGAGGCAGAGCACCTCGCTGGCCTTGTTCAAGAGGAATCTTGACCAATGGATGGGGGATCGCAGATATACCCCAGGGATTACTTCAGTGTCACTGCTTGACAGAGGCACAGCAAAATAATAGGCATAGTTTTATTCAAACTAAAGGGGTGGCGAAAGCCAAATAACTATGGGCTAGGCTTATAAATGCCCTTGGGCAGATAGCCTAGTATGAACCTATGAACCTATGAACCTATGGTAGGTACAAAACTGTACTGTAAGACACCTGACTACTGACATTCCGAAAAAATGCAAAGATAAAGATAGAGACAGACCACATAGGTCCAAAGATGCCGACAACGCTTCTACTAAGCTAGTTGCCAGTTTGCCGGTACTCAGTGAGGCGCTTTTGCAGCCTCTGATACCCGCTACTTCAGATTCACAGGCCTCTACTGAGACCCATTCGGAGTCCGGTTCCGCAAGATGCTTCTTCGGCTGTGGAACCTGCGGATGTCTCTACCTTGGATGGGTGTGGAGCCGCTGTGCAGGTACCGGCCTCTGAGAGTGTATTCAGGCCTACTGACATGCATATTAAACCAACGCCATCTTCTTCTTCAAGGCCTAAAACTCGATCCATGCCCAGAAAACTGACACCCAGACCGCATGGTCAGGCCCCTATGCCTAAAAAACAAATGATAAGAATGGCTGAAGACCTTATTACTCTAATCAGGGGAAGCCACCCTTCTCCCTCTAAGAGACTTAGGACTGATTTTCCTTCTGATTCTTCTGAATAGGATTCTGAAATTTCTGTTTTCTCTGTTGACCAGGATTTGCCCTCATCTACCTATGAGGTTTCTGATGCAGAGGACTCCCTTCCCTCTGCTTCCCCTCCAGAGGATTTCTCTTTTGGTAAAACCTTGCATACTCTTAGGGAGCATTTCCACTGGGAAAGCCAGGATTACTCTGACTCCAAAAAGAGGCTTGGGGAATTCTTACTCCTGCCTCAACACAGGCCTTTAGCTATCCCTCCTGTAGTGGACATTGTAGATGATGCCTTCTCAGTATCTAGCCTGGCCCCTGACACATTACCTCCTGCTCCCAGAAAACCTGATAGATATTACAGGGTACCTGACTCTCACAAGTTCCTCTTTAAAAATCCTACTGTGGATCCTGAGACCATTTCACAGGGACCCAAGGGCATTAAGGCTACTACTGCCAAAAACCCAACCCCCTCTGATAGAGATTCCAGGGCACTGGATAGATGGGGTAAGAATTTATACACTTCTGCAACTTTGGGCATTAGGGCCTTAAACTGCCAGTTTCATATATTGAAAGTATTAGCAGCATATTATTGGATTGCTTAAACAGAAAATTATGTTGATTCCTGACTGTGCTGAAAATAAAGAATGCAGGATTTAATGCATTCTGCTGAACAAGTTGAAAAACATACTTTGCAATGTGGTTTTGATTCATTAGAGGCATCTTGCAGGACTGCTGTCACTGGGTCTGTACTTAGAAGGCATGCTTGGCTTAAGGAAGAATCTTTGCCAGATCATGTTAAAGCTAAATTACTGGATGCTCCCTTAAACCAAGACTGCCTGTTTGGCAACAGAGCAGAAGTAGTACTTAAAAAGAGGGAGGAAAAAGCTAAATCTATGCAAACTGTTAAATTTCCTGCAAGTACAGCCTCCCAGATTTGGTAGGCATTGGCCCTCTAAGAATTGGTCCTTTCCTGCCTCTTCCAGGCCTTCTCAGTCCAAACCCAAAACCAGCAGAGCACCCAGGCTTCAGTCCCAAGGTACTCACAGGCCTAAGCAGTGGGTGGCACCCACTTCGAAAGCAGGGAGTAGTAAGACTTCCCCCTATAGTAAACTGTCTCAATGACTGTCTGTTCTTTAGGGGGAAAGATCGCCCTGCATGCAAAAAATTGGGAACTCATTACCCAGGACAAATGGGTTTTAAATATAGTTGCCCAAGGATACAGATTCCACTTCCACTCCTTACCAACACCAAACGGTTGGCCAGACCTACCCCCAAATCAGTGAGCAGAGGCTCAAAAGCAAGTTCTCTCTCTTTTAAACATCAGGGCTATTCAGCCTGTCCCAGAAGAAGAATTGGGGCAAGGATGTTCATCGTGTTTCACTGTTGCAGTCATTACACTTGGGTTATCCTGCTGGCAGGCTACCCGCAGTCGGCCTGAATTCCAAAGTCCCAGTCCGGCATCTGTTGGTGTCGCCTCTTCCCTGACGTCAGTGCGCCAGGGGTATATAAAATGCAGCCGATGCCATTTTCTTCAGTCTTTCTTGCCGCGCGGTGCCCGAAGCAGAAGCAGTTCGCAAGTGCTGGTCGTTCGACTCCTGAGATTTTCGAAGTCTAATTTCAGATCCAAAGTCTTCAATAAAGCTAAGTACCCTGTTGGGGAAACTTTTTTCTTGCCTCAGACCGATGTCAGAAAAAGTTAATAATTGTATTTCTTGTGGGAAGCAAATACCTCATAAGGACTTCCAGTCTTACTGTATTCCATGCCTAGGCCATGATCACGACATCACTAGTTGTCGGTTCTGTGCTAGATTCAACAAACACACTATAAAAAGACGTTTTGATTTTGCTTTGCACTACTTTGGCCGAAGGTTCAATTATACTATGACGTCGGATCAACCGACGACCGCAATACCGAAAAAACGCAAGGACAAGGATAAAGACAGGCATCCGAGGTCCAAAACTGACGACGAAACCTCTTCTAGGCCGGTCGCCGGTTCTCAGTGGGGCGCTTTCGCAGCCCCTGACACCCGTACCTCAGAGCCACAGGCCGCCTCCGACTCCCACATGGAGACAAGTAGGCCTCTGGAAACTCAAGGTATTGGGCCTACGGAAACTAATCCCTCAGATGAGTCCTGAGCCGCTGAGCAGGCATCGGCTTCTGAGGGTGGTTTTAGACTTTCACAACTTGCCATTAAAACAACAGCCAAGACAAAATACCATTAAAGACAAAGAAACAAGTACAGCATTCTCCTGGACAGTCCTCCATGCCTAAGAAACAGATGCTCAAAATGGCCGAAGACCTCATTACTCTAATCAGGGGTTCCCGTCCCCCTCCTGAGAAAAGGCCTAGGCAGGATAGAGACTGATTCCTCTGATCAGGTTTCCATTTCCTCCGATTCCTCTTCAGACCAAGGATACTCTCTACCCCCCTATGAGGACTCTGATGCTGAAGAATCTATCCCTTCAGCCTCTCCTCCTGAGGATTATTCTTTTGGGGAAACTTTACATACCATGAGGGAGCATTTCCATTGGGAAAGTCAGGATTACTCAGAATCCAAGAAAAGGCTCAGGGATTTCCTTTTATTGCCTCAGCACAGGCCCCTGGCTATTCCGCCTGTGCTAGATATTGTGGATGATGTGTTCTCTGAATCCAGCTTATCTCCTGATTCTTTGCCCCCTGCACCAGCCAAGCTCGATAGGTATTATAGAGTCCCTCTCACACGTTTATTTATAAAAACCCTTCTGCTGATCCAGAAACTGTCTCCCAGGGTCCAAAAGGGATTAAGGCTTCCATTGCAAAAAATCCAGTACCCTCTGACAGAGATTCCAGAGCTTTGGATGGATGGGGGAAGAAAGTATACACTTCTGCAACTTTAGCAGTAAGAGCTTTAAATTGCCATTTTCACATGCTTAAGTACCAACAGTATTTAATGGCTCAGTTAAAACAGAAAATGCTTGCAAGCTCAGAAGCTCCTGATTGTAAAGAAATGCAGGATTTATTGCACGCAGTTAAACAGGTGGGAAAACATACTCTGCAATGTGGTTTTGATTCTTTAGAGGACTCTTGTAGAGCCGCAGTTACAGGTTCTGTGAGTCGAAGACATGCCTGGTTAAAAGAACAGAGTTTACCTGATCATGTTAAGGCAAAATTATTGGATGCTCCTTTACAGCATGATACCTTGTTTGGTGTTAAGGCAGAAGAGGTGTTAAAGAAAATGGAGGATAAAGCTAAATCTATGCAAACAATCAAGGATTTCTTACAGGTACAGCCACCCTGTCTGACACTGGAAATGACCAATTCTTTGTTGGCCAGTTTCTGGCAGATACAGACGCCCAAGAGGCAGATCTCAACCCCAAGGCTCAAACAGACAACGACAGTGGGGCACCTCAACCCCAAAAGGAGGTGAGGACAAGTCTGAACCTTACAGGAAACGGTCACAATGACTTCCCCTTCGTACGCCAAGCACTTCCCTTTTGGAAGCCCTCTTAGGGGGAAAGCTAGCACTTTTTTCTCAAAACTGGCAAACAATCACCCAAGACAAATGGGTTCTGAATATTGTGTCTCAGGGTTACAGGTTCCACTTTCATACTTTACTAAGGCTAAAAGGAATGCCAGACCTGCCACAAAATCAATGGGCAGAGGCACAAAAACAAATTTCAGCCCTCATGGACATGAGAGCTATTCAAAAAGTACCACAGCAGGAACAAGGACAAGGATTTTACTCAAGACTCTTCCTGGTCCCAAGAAATGACAAGGCCTGGAGGCCCATACTGGACCTTTCAATTCTAAATACTTAACTGGATATTCCGAAATTCAAAATGTTGACATTACAGCAGCTTCTACCCATGCTGGGCAAGAAGGCTTGGCTTGTTACTCTGGACCTCAAAGAGGCATATCTGCATGTCCCTATCAGACATAATTGCAGAAGATACCTCCGATTCAAAGCTGGTACAATGCACTACCAATTCTCTGCACTGCCCTTTGGCTTATCTACTGCGCCCAGGGTCTTCACAAAGTGCCTGGCACCAGTAATTGCATTTTGCAGACAAAAAGGAATTCAAATATATCCATACCTGGACAACTGCCTCATTCAAGCAGAGACAAAGGGCATTCTTCTACAACATCTGGCGTTTGTAAAAACTACTAAAAACTCCTGATGTCCACCACGGCAGTAAAACTTAATAGTAAAATCAAAACTTTAATAAAAAGAATATAACATAAAATAAGCAGTCCTCAGTATTCCGATAAGCGCTTTCGGCAAATAAGCCTTCCTCGGATCGTATAAAAAGGACTGTTCTGCTTTTGTATTTTCAAGCTCAAAACCTTAAACCTGGCTGCATGGCAGATTCATTAGTCAAACAGGCAACACCTCTCTCTAAAGCAGTTATGGATGTCATTTTGGAGGCTAGGAGGCCTAGCACCAGGAAAGCTTACTCAGAAAAAATGGAAGAGATTCTGCGCCTGGAACCAGGCTCAAAGCCTTGACCCTCTTGTTCCAAACATTCCTCAGATTTTATAATACTTAACTGAGATGCTGGACAGAGGCCTATCCTTCTCATCAATTAAGATACACGCCTCTGCCATTTCAGCACATTACAACACGGATCCTCTTTTATTCTCTCATCCCTAAAAACATAAGACCGCCCCGGAGAGCCCCACCACCAACTTGGGACCTCAATTTCGTTTTGGAAAAACTAACCCTGCCACCTTTTGAGCCCGCCAATACAGCCGGTCTACAATTTTTACCATGGAAAACAGCTCTGCTCCTGGCAGTAACTTCAGCACGAAGAGTCTCAGAGCTACAGGTATCAATGGCAGTGGAACCTTTTATAATTTTTCATCAGGACAGGGTTTCTTTAAGGACAAACCTTACCTTTATGCCAAAGGTGGTATCTAGTGTGGCTCTTAACCAAACCATCCATTTGCCAACCTTTTATTCAAACCCCCAGAATAAAGGGGAGAAACTTCTGCATTCTTTGGACATACACAGGCAGCTACACTTCTACTTGGACAAAACAAAAGCTTTCAGGAAAACTGAGCAACTGTTTGTAGCATATGCTGCAGGATCACAGGGCAAGAAGCGACAGCAACTAACGCTGGACCAAGACTTTGGAACTCTGGCCGACTGCAGGACCGCCTGACGGCAGGATAACCCAAGTGTAATGACTGCAGCAGTGTGAACACTCGAACATCTACATTTATGGTAGGTACAAAACTGTACTTTATGTGGTACATAAACAATCAAGGGGGCACACATTCCTACCCCCTCTGCAGGCAAGCCATGACTTTGTGGAACACAGCACTGACCTATCAAGTACATCTGCAGGCACAATTCCTGCCAGGAAAGAAAATACACTGGCAGACGAACTAAGCCGAAACCTCATGGACCCTCACGAGTGGAAACTAAATCCACAGTTCTTCAGCATGATAACAAGGAAATGGGGATGCCCAGACATAGATCTTTTTGCCTCCCCTCACAACTGCCAACTACAGAGATTCTGCACAAGGACTTATCACTCACAAGCATGGAAAGTGGATGCTCTATCATTCAGCTGGAAAACCCTAACAATTTATGCCTTTCCACCACTGCCTCTCCTTCCCAAGGTACTCCTAAAAGTCAGACAAGAGAAGCCAAAAATGATTCTGATTGCCCCAGACTGGCCACGCCAGCACTGCTACCAAATCCTAAAGAGCTTGTCTGAAGGCCCAGCCTGGACTTTACCTCAAATTCCTCATCTTCTGACTCAACAAAACAATCGGATCCTGCACAGCCAACTCAGAACCTTAAATCTGGCTGCATGGCAGATAATATAGCCACTCAGAACACGCATCTCTCTAAAGCTGTTATGGATATCATTTTGGAAGCCAGGAGGCCCAGCACCAGGAAATCTTATGTAGAAAAATGGAAGAGATTATGTGAATGGAACCAGGCACAAGGACTTGAACCACTTGTCCCAAATATTCCTCAGATTTTACAATACCTAACTGAGATGCTGGACAAAGGCCTATCCTTCTCATCAATTAAAATCCATGTCTCTGCCATTTCAGCTCCTTACAATACGGAACCTCCTATTTTCTCTCATCCACTGTTAAGACAGTACCTCAGAGGGGCAAAAAACATAAGACCCCCAAGGAGAGCAGCGATACCTACATGGGAACTCAACTTTGTCTTATAAAAGCTCACACTGCCTCCTTTTGAGCCAGCCAATACAGCTGATATAAAATTCTTATCATGGAAAACTGCTCTGCTCCTAGCAATAACTTCAGCAAGAAGAGTCTCAGAGTTACAGGCTTTAATGGCAGTGGAACCTTTTATCATTTTTTATCCGGACAGGGTTTCTCTAAGGACAAACCCAACATTTATGCCAAAGGTAGTATCCAGTGTGGCTCTTAACCAAACCATTCATTTGCCAACATTTTATCCAAATCCCCAGAATAAAGGGGAGAGACTTCTACACTCTTTGGACATACACAGGCAGCTATGCTTTTACTTGGACAAAACAAAAGCTTACAGAAAAACTGAGTAACTGTTTGTAGCATATGCTGCAGGATCACAAGGAAAGGCCATCTCAGAGCAGACTATTTCAAAAATGGATAGGGCACTGTATTCGTTTCTGCTATGCACAGCATGGCAAGTCAGTGCCTAAGAATATTAGGCCACATTCTACCAGGGCAGCAGCCACTGCAGCAGCCTTTCTCAGAGGAGTACAAACCAAGGAAATTTTGGAGGCTGCAACTTGGAGTTCAGTGCACACTTTTTACCAAGCACTACCACTTACCTCTTTACTCTACATCCAGAGCAGGCTTTGCCACTGCAGTTCTGCAGGGCCTCATAGCCACTCCTAATTCCATTTAGACCCAGCCGCCCAACCTCAGCTTTGGGATTCAACCCAAGTGTAATGGCTGCAACAGTTAAACACGATGAACATAGTACAGTTGTGTACCTACCATAAATGTAGATGTTTGAGTGTATTCACCGTTGCAGTCCAGGTTACCCACCCACCATCCCCCTTTCTTTGCTGGGACTTATCTGTACTTCTCTATTCTATACAACCTGTGTGGTGTATTTGCTTGTAGATGAAGGTATTGTTTATTTTAGTGCATGCTTTTTATAAGCAATGTTTTTTAGCCTACCCTTTTGGGGGCACCTGACATCTGGGGCAAGAAAAACTGAAGAAAATGGCGTCTGCTGCATCTTGTATACCCCTGGCACACTGACGTCGGGGAAGAGGCGACAGCAACCGACGCTGGGCCGGGACTTTGGAATTCAGGCCGACTGCGGGTAGCCTGCCAGCAGGATTACCCAAGTGTAATGACTGCAACAGTGAATACATTCAAACATCTACATTTATAGTAGGTACACAACTGTACTTTTCTACTCAAGACTCTTCCTGGTACACAGAAAAGACTATTCCTGGCCACCTATCCTGGACCTGTCTCTCCTAAACACATTTTTGGTAATCCCAAAACTCAAGATGCTAACTCTTCATCAGCTGCTTCCCATGCTAGGCAAAAATGCCTGGTTGGCAACACTGGATTTAAAGGAAGCCTACCTGTACATCCCAATAAGGGAATTTTGTAGAAGATACCTACACTTCAGAGGAGGCTGCATACACTATCAGATTTTCTTCGTGTTTCACTGTTGCAGTAATACATTTCGGTTATCTGCTTGCAGTAGTCTTCAGTTGGCCTGATTAACAAAGTCTTGGGTTCTGTCTCGGTTGCTGTCCCTTCTTCCATGACGTCAGGTCGTCAGGGGTATGAAACATGCAGCCGACGCCATTACATCAGTCTTTCTTGCCATGTGGTGCCCAAAGCAGAATCAGTTCTCAAGTGCTGGTTGGCTGACTCCTGAAGTTTTTGTTTGAGTTTTAGAACCAAAGTCTTCAACTAAAGCTAAGTACCCCTTGGGGGAAACTTTTTCTTGCCAATATCAGTAAACGTTAATAATTGCATTACTTGTGGAAAGCAAATACCTCACAAAGATTTTCATTCGTACTGTATTCCTTGCCTAGGCCCTGACCACAATGTACCTTGCTGTCAGTTTTGTGCTTTATTTAATCCGCACACTATCCGTCGTCTGTATATTTTCGCTTCTAAATATTTCGGTTCTCAGTTTAATTATCCAGAAATGTCGTTGGTTAGCCATCCAACTGCCAGGATTCCGAAAAAACGCAAAGATGAAGACAGAGACAGGCTGCCGAGGTCCAAAGGTGCCAACGACGCTTCTCCTAAGCCAGTCGCCAGTTCACCGGTACTCAGTGAGGCGCTTTCGCAGCCCCTGATACCCGCTACTTTTGAGTCGAAGGCCTCTACTGAGACCCATGCGGAGTCTGGTATGCCGCGAGATTCTCAGAGTATTGAACCCGAGGATGTCTCTCCCTTGGATGGGTCCGGAGCCGTTGAGCAGGCACCAGCTTCTGAGGGTGTTTTCAGGCCTCTATAAAACCGACGCCAGCTTCAGAAACATCTAAGTCTAAAAAAGCTGACGCATGAGCCACGTGCTCAGGCCCCTATGCCTAAAAAACAGATGATGAAAATGGCTGAGATCAGGGGTTCCCAACCCCCCCCCCCCCCCCTGTTAAGAGGCCTAGGCAAGACACTGACTATGAATCTTCAGATCAGGTTTCCTTTTAATCTGATTCCTCTTCTGATCAGGAATTTTCTCTTCCACCCTATAAGGATTCAGATGCAGAAGAATCCATCCCATCTGCATCTCCTCCTGAGGATTATTCTTTTGGAGAATCCTTGCATACTTTACGGGAACATTTTCATTGGGAGAGTCAGGATTTCTCTGAATCAAAAAAGAGGCTTAGGCCTTTGGCTATACCTCCTGCATTAGACATTGTTGATGTGTTTTCAGAATCGAGCATGGCTCTTGATTCCCTACCTCCGGCTCCTAGTAATCCAGACAGATATTACAGGGTTCCTGACTCCCAGAAATTTCTATTCAAAAATCCTGCTGCTGATCCTGAGACTATCTCACAAGGTCCCAAAGATGTAAAGGCCTCTACAACCAAAAATCCTACCCCTTCTGATAGAGGTTCCTGGGCGCTGGATAGATGGGGAAAGAAGGTTTATATGTCTGCAACCTTGGCAAGTAGGGCCTTAAACTGACAGTTTCATATGCTTAAATATCAACAGCATGTTATGAGCTTTTTGAAACAGAAAATGATGTTGATTTCTGATTGTGTGGAAATAAAGAATTACAGGAAGTATTGCATGCAGCAGAACAGGTTGGAAAGCATACTTTGCAATGTGGTTTTGATTCCTTGGTGGCCTCTTGCAGGGCCGCAGTTACTGGATCTGTTATTAGAAGGCATGCCTGGCTCAAGGAGCAAAATCTGCCTGATCATGTTAAAACCAAATTGTTGGATGCCCCTTTACAGCATGATACTCTGTTTGGTAATAAGGCAGAAGAGGTTTTAAAGAAAATGGAAGACAAAGCTAAATCTATGCAAACTGCAAAAGATTTCTTACAAGTGCAGCCACCCAGGTTCAGTAGGCACTGGCCTACTAACAATTGGTCCTTTTCTGTGTCCAACAGAGCCTCTCAAGGCAAATCCAGGCACTCAGAAGGCTCTAGATACCAATCACAGGGGTCTTACAGGTCAAAGCAATGGGGTGCCTTCATTTCCAAATCTGGAGGAAACAAAGCACTACCCTACAGTAAGCAGTCTCAATGACTTTCCTCTACCTTCAGCAAGCACTTATCTTTTGGCAGCCCCCTTGGGGGGAAAGTTAGCACTTCGTGTTCAAATTTGTCAGTTAATTACCCAGGACAACTGGGTATTAAACATAGTATCCCAGGGGTACAGATTTAATTTCCATTCTTTGCCAATTCCAAACGGTTGGCCAGATCTGCCACAAAATCAATGGGCAGAGGCTCAGAAACAAGTTATGTCCCTCATTGATATGGGGGCTATTTAACCAGTACCAGAACAGGAAAAAGGACAAGGTTTTTACTCAAGACTGGTCCTGGTACCCAGAAAAGACGATGCCTGGCATCCAATACTGGACTTATCGATTTTGAACACATTCTTGGACATTCCAAAATTCAAAATGCTGACTTTACAACAGCTATTGCCTATGCTGAGCAGGAACGCTTGGTTAGTGACTTTAGACTTAAAAGGGGCATACCTGTATATCCCAATAAGGGAATCGTGCAGAAGATACCTCCGCTTCAAGGCAGTTTTTTTGCATTACCAATTCTCCGCACTGCCTTTTGGCTTATCTGTTGTGCCCAGGGTCTTTACAAAGTGCCTGGCACCATTAATTGCATTTTGCAGACGAAGAAGCATACAAATTTATCCTTACCTGGACGACTGTCTCATTCAAGCAGAGAACAAGGACATTGTTCTTCAACATCTGGCATTTGTAAAAAGGCTTCTAACATGCCTAGGGTACACAATAAATGCAAAGAAATCACAACTGGTACCCTCTCAATTATATTCCTGGGTGCAAGCTTTAATACAACTGTCCAGATGCCTTACCTTACCTTACGCCAGACAAACAAAGGCAACTGACAACATACTTCATACAGATGGCAACAAAAACCCAGTTATCTGCAAGAGAAATTCTGCAGGCTGTGGGGTTCATGGCATCCTGCATTCTACTAATTCCATATGCAAGACTGCATACGAGGAAACTTCAGTGGTACCTAAAAAGTTTATGGAGTCAGCATTGTCACAGTCTGGAAACAATGATTCTTCTCATTCCCTGCCGACAACAGGAGTTTATTTGGTGGGCAGAGACATGTCACCAAAACAAGGGACTGTCATTCACTCTACCCCCTGCCACCCAAACCCTAACTACAGATGAATCAGACTATGCTTGGGGGGGCCCACCTGGCGGGGAGATGCATTCAGGGCATATGGAGCCCAAAACAAATGCATCTGCATATCAACCAGAAAGAGATGCTAACTGTTCAGAATGCTCTGACAGCCTTCAAGGACTTACTTCATCCAGGACAACTACTGATAAAGACGGACAACACCACGGTTATGTGGTACATAAACAAGCAGCGGGGTACACATTCCTACCCCCTGTGCAGACTAGCCATGGCATTGTGGAACACAGCCTTGACTTAAGTACATCTTCAAGCTCAATTCCTGCCAGGAAAACAAAATACTCTGGCAGACGACCTAAGTAGGATTCTTATGGGCCTGCACGAGTGAAACTGGATCCACAAATTTTCAGCATGGTAACACAGAAATGGGGGAGCCCAGACATAGATCTATTTCCCTCTCCCCAAAATTATCAACTGGACAAATTCTGCACAAGGACTTATCACAGATAAGCATGGAAAGTGGATGCCCTGTCCTTCAGTTGGAAAAACCTATCAGTCTATGCCTTTCCCCCTCTACCTCTTCTCTCCAAGGTCTTATTAAAGGTCAGACAGGAAAAATAACAAAAATTATCCTAATTGCTCCTTACTGGCCTCGCCAGCACTGGTACCCAATTCTAAGGAATATGTCTCAACTCCCTCCTTGGTACTTGCCTCAAATACCTCATCTACTTTCTCAGCAGAACAATCAAATTTTGCACACACAGCTGCAAACTCTGAACCTTGCAGCGTGGCTGATCATTTAATTATTCAAACAACACCTCTCAGTAAATCTGTGATGGATGTCATTTTGGAAGCCAGAAGGCCTAGTACTAGAAAATCTTATGCTGATAAATGGAAGAGATTCTGTGCTTGAAACCACGCACAAGGAACGGATACAGCAAAACCAAATATCCCTCAGATTTTACAATACTTGACTGAGATGCTTGACAAGGGCCTATCTTTTTCTTCAATAAAAATCCATGCCTCTGTCATCTCGGCTCATTACAACACAGAGCCTCCCATCTTTTCTCATCCTCTACTAAAACAGTATCTTAGAGGGGCCAAAAATTTAAGGCCTCCCAGAAGATCACCATCTCCTGCATGGAACCTTGATTTTGTGCTCGAAAAACTCACCCTGCCGCCTTTTGAACCAGCAGCTTCTGTGGATATAAAAATTTTATCTTGGAAAGCAGCTTTCCTTTTGGCAATCACTTCAGCAAGAAGGGTTTCAGAACTACACGCTCTCATGGCTGTGGATTCTTTATTACATTTTACCTGGACAGGGAGTCCCTCGGGACCAATCCTTCCTTTATGCCTAAGGTGGTATCCAGTGTCGCTCTTAACCAAGCTATTCACCTGCCAACAAACCCAAATCTGCAGAAAAAGGGGGAGTGGATTCTGCATTCATGGGATGTACACAGATGATTAAGATTCTACTTAAACAGGACCATATCTCTAAGAAAGTCTGAGCAACTACTGGTGGCATTTGCTTCAGGATCAGAGGGGAAGGCTATATCAAAGCAGATTATTTCTAAGTGGATAAGCCACTGCATTTGTTTCTGCTACTTACACCATGGTAAACCTGTGCCCAAGGGAATCGGGTCACATTCCACCAGGGCTGCCTGTACCTCACTAGCCTTTCTCAGAGGAGTTCCAACCAAAGACATTCTAGAAGCTGCTACTTGGAGCTCTGTTCATACCTTCACAAAGCATTATCATTTGCCTCTCTTCTCCAAATCCAGGGCAGGCTTTGCCACTGCAGTTCTGCAGGGCCTTATAGCCGCTCCTAATGCTATTTAGTTCCATCCTCCCATCCATAGCTTTGGGATTCTACCCAAATGTAATGACTGCAGCAGTGAAACACGAAGAACGTAGTACAGTTGTGTGCACTTATCATAAATGTAGATGTTCGAGTGTATTCAGTGTTGTAGTCCAGGTTACCCACCCACCGTCCCTCTTTTCTATAACTTCTCTTTCCTTCACTATATTCTAAAGACTTTGTGGTGTATTTGCTTTTAGAGAATGGTAAAGTTTATTTTGCTAAAAGTGCATTTACATATATTGCTGTTTATATATATATATATATATATATATATATATATATATATATATATATATATATATATTTATTTATTTTTTTTTTCATTTGGGGGGCACCTGACGTCTGGGGCAAGAAAAACTGAATAAAATGGCGTCGGCTGCATGATTTATACCCCTGACGATCTGACGTCATGGAAGAGGGGAGAGCAACTGACGCAGGACCCAAGACTTGGTTATTCTGGCTGGCTGAGGGCAGCCTGCCAGCAGATTACCCAAATGTAATGACTGCAACAGTGAATACACTTGAACATCTACATTTATGGTAAGTGTACACAACTGTACTTTACTGGGTCTGTGCTCAGAAGGCATGCTTGGCTTAAGGAGCAAGGTTTGCCTGATCATGTTAAAGCTAAATTGTTGGATGCTTCCTTAAATCAGGACTGCCTGTTTGGCAACATGGCTGAGGAAGTTCTTAAAGATGGAAGATAAATCTAAATCTAAATCTATGCAAACTGTCAAAGATTTCTTACAAGTTCAGCCTCCTAGATTTAGGAGGCACTGGTCCTCTAAAAATTGGTCCTTTTCAAGCCCCTTCCAGGTCTTCTTAAGCCAAACCCATACAGCAGAAACCCCAAGTTTCAGTCCCAAGGGACACACAACACTAGGCAGTGGAGGGTTTCCGCACTCAAACCTGGGAGTAGTAAGACTCCCCCCTATGGAAAACTGTCTCAGTGACACTTCCAAGCACTTCCCAACTGAATGCTCCTTTAGGTGGAAAGATTGGGTTGCAGGCCAAAAACTGGGAACTCATTACCCAGGCCAAATGGGTTTTAAATATAGTGTCCCAAGGATACAGATTTCATTTCCACACATTACCAACACCAAGTGGGTGGCCAGATTTACCCCCAAATCGGTGGGCAGAGGCCCAAAATCAAGTACACTCTCTGTTAAACATGGGGGCTATTCAGTTGGTACCAGAAAAGGAAAAGGGACAAGGTTTCTATTCAAAGCTATTCCTGGTACCCAGAAAAGACAATACATGGCGTCCTATCCTGGACCTTTTTTTTCTAAACACCTTTCTGGTGATACCAAAATTCAAAATGCTGACTTTTCACCAGCTGCTTCCTATGCTAAGCAAGGATGCATGGTTGGCAACACTAGACTTAAAAGAAGCATTACCTGCACATCCCTATCAAGGAGTCTTGCAGAAGATACCTACGCTTCAAAGCTGGCTATATGCACTGTCAAGTCTCTGCACTGCCCTTTGGCTTATCTACTGCACCCAGGGTATTCACAAAGTGCTTAGCTCCAGTCCTTGCATTGTGCAGGCAAAGATATTCAAGTATACCCATACCTGGTCATTTGTCTAATTCAGGCAGAAAGCAAGGACATTCTTTTGAATCATCTGGCCTTTGTTCAAAGGATACTGACTTATGGGGTTCACCATAAATGAAAAGAAATCCCACATGGTACCCTGCCTGCAAATTATATTCCTGGGAGCAAGCTTGAATACAACTTCCCAGATGGCTTTCCTCACGCCAGAGAAATGGATTCATTTGACAATTTACTTCAAACAAGTGGCCACAAAAACTCAGCTATCTGCAAGGCAAATACTGCAAGCCTTGGGGTTCATGGCCTCCTGCATTCTTCTAATTCCATATGCAAGGATGCATATGAGGGAACTGCAATGGTATCTCAAAAGCCTATGATGTCAACATTCACAGTATCTAGAAGCAAGGATTCCTATCATACCTTGCCTACGTCTAGAGTTCCTTTGGTGGGCAGAGGCCTGCCACCAAAACAGGGGACTACCGTTCACAGTACCCCCTGCCACCCAAATCTTAACAAACGCATCATGCTCTGCATGGGGGGCTCACCTGGCAGGGAAGTGCATTCATGGCAAATGGATCCCAAGTCAAATGCACCTGCACATAAATCAGAAGGAAATGTTAGCTGTACAGAACGCTCTGACAGCCTTCAAGGACCACATTCTTCCAGTACAACTAATGGTAAAGATGTGCAACACCACTGTCATGTGGTACATAAACAAGCAGGGGGGGGGGTACACATACTTACCTGCTTTGCAGACTAGCCATGGCATTGTGGAACACAGCCTTGAGCTACCAAGTGCACCGACAAGCTCAATTACTGCCAGGAAAACTAAATACACTGGCAGACGGACTAAGCAGAAACCTCATGGACCTCCACACGAGTGGAAACTGGAACCAAGGATTTTCAACATGTTTTCAAGCAAATGGGGGAGCCCAGATATAGAACTGTTTGCCTCCCCCCAGTACCATCAACTGGACAAATTTTGCACAAGGATTCCCCACAAGCTAGCTTGAAAAGTGGATGCCCTATCCTTCAGTTGGAAAAACCTATCAGTTTATGCCTTTCCTCCTCTGCCTCTGCTCTCCAAGGTACTACTAAAGATCAAATAGGACAAGCAAAGAATGATTTTAATTGCACCGGACTGTGCGTCATTCTTGGCCCCATGGCACCTGCCTCATATTCCTTCTCTGTTGTCTCAGCAGGAGAACCAGATTCTGCACCCTCAGCTGCAAACCCTGAACCTAGTAGCCTGGCTAATTACCTAATCTCTCCTTCACCATCCCTCAGTAAATCAGTGATGGATATAATTTTAGAGGCAAGGCGGCCTAGCACTAGAAAATCTTATGCTGCAAAATGGGAAAGATTATGTGCCTGGAACCAGTCTCAAGGAATGAACGCAGCAGTGCCCAATTTACCTCAGATTCTGCAATACTTGACTGAGATGCTTCATAAGGGCTTGTCTTTTTCCTCCATCAAAATTCATGCCTCAGCCATTTCAGCTCATTATAGCACAGAGCCTTCCCTCTTCTCTCACCCACTGCTCAAGCAGTTTCCTCAGAGGGGTCAAAAATTCACTTCAGAAAAACAGGTTTATTTGACAAACTACTTCAAACTAATGGCCATCCAAACCCAACTGTATGCCAAAAAAGTACTGCAAGCCCTAGGGTTCATGGCCTCATGCATTCTCCTAATTCCATATGCAAGACTGCATATGAGGAAACCTAAATGGTACTTAAAAAGTCTCTGTTGTCAGCATTCTCAGGACCTGGAAATAGTGATTCCTATCATTCCTTGCCTAAGAACAGAGTTCCTTTGGTGGGCAGAGGCCTGCTACCACAATGAGGAACTCCCTTTCACTCAACCCCCCGCCGCCCAAACCCTGACAACAGACGCATCAGACTATGTGTGGGGGGCTCACATGGCAGGCAAATGCATTCAAGGCAAATGGAGCCCAAGACATTTCACCTGTATATCAATCAAAAAGAAAAGTTAGCTGTACAGATTGCACTGACAGCCTTCAAATACCTTATCCTTCCAGGACAACTCTTGATATAGACAGACACCACAGTTATGTGGTACATAAACCAGCAGGGGGTGCTCATTCCTACCTACTCTGCAAGTTAGCCATGGCTCTGTGGAATGTAGCGTTGAGCAATCAAGTGCACCCGCAAGCTCAATTCCTGCCAGGCAAACAAAATTCACTAGCAGACGACTTAAGCAGAAATCTAAAGGACCCACACAAGTGGAAACTGGAACCAACTCATTCAAGCGTCTAATACCCCAGGGATTACCTCAGTGTCACTGCTCAACAGAGGCACAGCAAAATAATGGGTATAGTTCCCCATACTAAAGGGGTGGCGTAAGCCACAAAACTATGGGCTAGGCTTGTAAATGCCCTCGGGCAGATAGCCTAGTATGAACCTATGAACCTATAATCCACAGGTGGAGGGACACCAGAGGTGGACCTCTTTGCTTCCCCCTAGAACCATCAAGTGAGCAAATTTTGTACAAGAACTCTCCATAGCCAAGCATGGAAAGTGGATGCCCTATCCTTTACATGGGAAGACCCCTCAATCTCTGCCTTTTCCCCCCTCTGCCTCTCCTCTCGAAAGTACTACTCCAGATCAAACAGGACAGGCCAAGGACAGTCCTAATTGCACCATACTGGTCACGTTAGCACTGGTACTCACTTTTATGCAGTCTGACAGCAGTGCCAACCTGGCACCTGCATCAGACTCCTTCCCTACTTTCCCAGCAGGAGGGCCAGATTTTGTACCCTGAGCTGAAAACCCTCAACCTAGCAGCCTGGCTCATTCCTTGCTTCATCACCAGCAACCCTCAGCAAACAGGTGCTGGATGTCATCCTTGAGGCCTAGTGCTAGGAAATCCTATCCAGAAAAGTGGAAAAGATACTGATGTCCTTCAAGAATGCAACTGCAGTCCTGACATATGGGTTGTCCTGCCTCCGGCAGCTCTTCGGTCGGCCAGATTCCAAAGTCTGGGTCCGGCGTCGGCCGATGTTGCCTCCTCCCCGACGTCAGAGCGGCTGGAGTATAAAAGCATCAGTCGACGCCATCTTCTTCAGTCTTTCTTGCCGCGCGGTGCCTGAAGCAGAAGCAGTTCGCAAGTGCCGGTCGGTCAGCTCCTGTGTTTTCAGTCACCGAAGTCATCTAAAAGCTAAGTACCCCGTTGGGGAACATTTTTTCTTGCCTCAGCCGATGTCAGAACAAATTGAGAAAGTTAATAATTGTTTGTCTTGTGGTAAACAAATACCTCATAAGGACTTCCATTCTTACTGCCTCCCTTGCCTGGGCCCAGACCACGACGTCTCGGCCTGTGCTGCCTGTGCTTGCTTTAATAAGCGCACTCTCAGGCGCCGGGCAGAGTTTGCCGAAGACTTTTTTGGCGAATCCTACGCTTACAACATGCTGTCGGAACAACCGACAGCACAAACTACCAAGAAACGAAAGGACCGGGACCGACATCCTCGGCCCGTGCCTTCCACCGATATAACGCCTAAGCCCTCCGCGAGTGCTTCGGTCCCTTCGGAAGCAGTAATTCAACCGCTCCAGGCCGACAACACCGCGTTAACTCATCCCTCGGTCTCGGAGACTACACCGGTGCCGGTTGTTGATTTTCCTCCGGAAACCGAAGTTCTGGATCTACCCGACACCATTCCCTTGCACAAAGTTACCCCTGCACGTGGGGCAGCTAGGCCTCCTGTATCCATGTCAATCAAGGCCTTTGCACGTGCTAAGGCCGCCAGCCAGGCCAAGGCCCATCCTAAACCTACTTCTCAGGCCCCTTCTTCTGACAGACAAATCATGTCTCAGGCTGCGGATCTAATCTCTCTTATCAGGGGATCTCAGCCTCACCCAGACAGAGGTTCTCAGCCGCCTGCAGAAAAAAGACCTAGAACTGAGCAGACGGACAACCTCTCTTCAGATGAAGCCTCTGGGGATTCAGAGCATTCAGATACCCAAGAAGAATCCTTCCAGGCCTATGAGGACTCTGATGCTGAGGAATCTATTCCCTCTGCCTCTCCTCCAGAGGGTTTTTCTTTCGGTGAAGTCCTCCACTCCATGAGGGAACATTTTAAGTGGCAGGGTCAGGAATTTTCTGATTCTAGGAAAAGGCTACGTACCTTCCTTAAGTTACCCCAGCACAGACCTTTAGCTATCCCTCCAGTTTTGGATGTCCTGGATGATGTTTTCTCCGACTCCAGTGCTTCCCCTGATTCTCTCCCTCCTGCTCCTGTCAAGCCAGACAGATATTACAGGGTCCCTGACACTCACAAGCATCTCTTTAAGGCCTACTCTGTGGATCTAGAAACTATTTCACAGGGCCCCAAAGGAGTGGCTACCTCCTCAGCCAAGAATCCACTACCAACTGACAGGGAAGCAAGGTCCCTGGAGAGATGGGGTAAAAAAGTTTATACCTCTTCCACCCTTGC
This sequence comes from Protopterus annectens, assembly GCF_019279795.1. Lineage (NCBI taxonomy): Eukaryota > Metazoa > Chordata > Ceratodontiformes > Protopteridae > Protopterus > Protopterus annectens. The sequence continues at coordinate 309,268,888 of NC_056737.1, forward strand.
CATGAGGTCACTTAACTGCCTTTTTCATATGTTTCAGTACCAGGATTATTTACTGGATGATTTGCAGAAAAAGATAGCCTCTCCTGAGCCTATAGATAGAATGGCATTGCAGGATTTGGTTCATAATACCCAGCAGGTTAGTAATCATTTTCTACAGTGTGGTTATGATGCATTGGAGGCTTCATGTAGGGCAGCTATGACAGGGGCTGTTATCCGTAGACATGCTTGGTTGAAAGAACAGCCACTGCCAGATCATGTTAAAGTAAAGCTCCTGGACGCACCTCTGGATAAACAGAAGCTTTTTGGTGCTAATGCTCAGGATGTGTTGAAATCTATTGAGGAGAAGGCAAAATCAGTACAGACAGTAAAGGATTTCCTCCAGGTTCAGCAGGAACTGGCCTTCAAAGAATTGGTCCTTTCCAGACTCTGATAAGTTTCAAAGGGGAAAGAACAGGCGTGCACGAGGTAGAGGGCAATACCGAGGCTCCTACAGGGGACGCCAATGGCAACCACAAAATCAGAGAAGTGGCACAGGTAGTTCACCTGCACCACAGGGACAATCACAATGACTTCTCTTTGAGCCTTGGTAGGCGGAGTGAAAGGTAAGCACCTCTAGGCGGAAAATTATCTCTATTCTCAAAAAACTGACACATTATAACAAAGGACAATTAGATTCTGGACATAATAGACAGAGGTTACAGGTTCCACTTCCATACCTTACCAACAGGACAAGGCATGCCAAACCTGCCACAAAATCAAAGGGCAGAGGCACTCATAGAAGTCTCAAAGCTGTTACAAATAAAAGCAATAGAGAAGGTTCCTCCTCAGGAACAAGGCCAGGGATTTTATTCAAGACTGTACCTTGTTCCAAGAAAAGAAAAACAATGGAGGCCTATATTGGACTTGTCCGTTCTAAATACTTTTCTCATGGTGCCAAAATTCAAGATGCTGACGTTACAGCAACTTCTTCCCATGCTGGGCAAGGGGTCTTGGCTGGTTACTCAGGACGTCAAGGAGGCATACCTGCATGTCCCTATCAGACACAGTTGCAGAAGATACTTCAGATTTCTTGCAGGAACAGAGCACTATCAATTCTCAGCATTGCCGTTTGGCTTATCTACTGCTCCCAGAGTATTCACGAAATGCCTGGCATCAGTAGTGGCACATTGCAGACTCCAGGGGATTCAAATATACCCTTACCTGGACGACTGCCTAATACAAGCAGACAGCAAACAGACCTTGATAAAACACTTGGATTACGTCATTCAATTACTGCAGGCTTTGGGATACACAGTCAACATTCAAAAATCAAGATTACTGCCATCCCAAGAGATTATTTTTCTAGGAGCAAAACTTGGACACACAGCTACAAATGGCTTTCCTCACAGAGGAGAAACAAGAGCATTTAACAGCTTACTTCAGAGGCCTAGCAAAATTAACCCACCTGACCGCAAGGAAGACCCTGCAGGCCCTGGGGTTCATGGCATCTTGCATTCTTCTAATCCCTCTGGCAAGACTACACATGAGAAAGCTGCAATGGTACCTAAAAAGCTTGTGGTCAACACAGCCACAACCTAGAAGACATAATACCACTCATACCATGCCTGCAAAGGGAATTTTTGTGGTGGGCTCAAGCAAGTCACTTAAACGAAGGCATGCTTTTCAACAAACCTCCAACAAGTCAAACTATTACAACAGACGCCTCAGACCATGGATGGGGGGTGCACATGGACGGCAGATGCATTCAAGGGCAATGGACTCCCATGGAGATGTATCAGCACATAAATCAAAAAGAAATGTTGGCAGTGATACATGCAATAGAAGCCTTTGGAAAATCTCTTCAGCAAGGTCATCTGCTAATGAGGACAGAGAACACCACTGTCATGTGGTACATAAACAAACAAGGGGGAACTCATTCCTACCCCCTCTGCAGACTAACAATGATTCTTTGGGAAAAGTCCCTGAAACTGAACATCTACTTGGAATCCCAGTTTGTTCCGGGCAAGGACAATCTTCTGGCAGACAGGTTGAGCAGAAATTTCTTGGATCCACACGAATGGATGCTACACCCACGCATTTTCTCACAAATAGCATCTGCATGGGGAAGACCAGACATAGACCTCTTTGCATCTCATCTCAATCATCACCTGGAAAGGTTCTGCACAAGGATACACCATCCTCTAGCTTGGAGAACGGATGCTCTTTCCTTCAGCTGGAATGCTCTAACAATTTATGCATTCCCTCCTCTACGTTTGCTCACCAAGATGTTACTGAACATCAAGGCAGAACAACCAAGAATAATCTTGATAGCTCCAGACTGGCTAAGGCAACACTGGTATCCACTACTACTGAGCATAACTCACACCAAACCGTGGCCCTTGCCTCAATGGCCTCTGCTCCTGACTCAACACAGTTACAAGACTGTTCATCAGAACCTGCAAACCTTAAAGCTGACAGCTTGGAGAGTTCCATGACTCAGACCCATGACTCACTCTCCGAAAACGTTCAGGAAATTTTGCTGGAGGCACGCAGACCTTCCACCAGAAAAACCTATTCGGCCAAATGGAAGAGATTCACCATCTGGAATGTCAACAAGGGCCAGGATGCATCACTGATGAACATACCTCAGATATTAGAATACTTGGCAGAAATGTTTTACAGTGGCCTCTCATACTCTTCCATCAAAATCCATGCTTCAGCTATCTCAGCACATTACAACTGTGATCCACCTGTGTTTTCGCATCCCTTGCTAAGACAGCTTCTAAGAGGCATAAAGAATATCAAACCCCCAAGGAAGCTACTAATTCCTGCATGGGACCTCAATTATGTCTTGGAAAAATTAACTCTTCCTCCTTTTGAACCAGCAGCATCTTCAAAAATGCAATTTCTCTCTTGGAAAACGGTTTTCCTGTTGGCAGTCACCTCAGTAAGAAGAGTCTTGGAGATACAGGCCCTCATGGCAGTTCCTCCTTTTCTCATCTTTCATCAGGACAGAGTTTCCCTTAGGACCAATCCTTCATTCATGCCTAAGGTGATATCCAGAGTGTCTCTAAACCAAGCAATTCACCTGCCTACTTTCTTTCATAACCCTCAAAATAAAGGGGAAAAGCTGCTGCATACTTTAGACATTCACAGACAACTACGCTATTACTTGGACAGAACAAAGTCCACCAGGAAGTCTGACCAACTGTTTGTAGCCTATGCTGCTGGAGTGCAAGGAAAAGCAGTCACCAAACAAACTATCTCAAAACGGATTGGACACTGCATCAGATTCTGTTGTTCTTTTCATGGAAAATGTGTGCCAGCTAATATTAGACCACACTCCACCAGAGCTATGGCCACATCCACAGCTTTTCTAAGAGGAGTGGCTACTAAAGATATTCTAGAGTCTGCTACATGGAAATCCGTGCATACATTTACCAAACACTACAACCTGCCATTATACTCCAGATCCTGAGCAGGCTTTGCTTCGGCAGTCCTGCAGGGCCTTCTTAGCTACACCATCTCTTGCTTAGTCCTACCACCCCCAGCTTGGCTATGGCATTCAACCCATATGTCAGGACTGCAGTTGCATTCTTGAAGGACATAGTACAGTTTTGTACCTACCATAAATGTAGATGTCCGATAGATATGCAACTGCAGTCAGGTTTTCCCTCCCTCCTACCCCTCTGTTTTTTCCCTTTTGGGTCCTTTCTTCCCTTACCTATCAGGTGGGGTTATATATTATGGTGTATCTGTTTATTACTGTTGTGCATGTCTGTTTTTATCTGTTTATCCATTCACAAAATTTAGCCTTCCTTGGAGGGCACCTGGCATCTGGGGCAAGAAACACTGAAGAAGATGGCGTCGGCTGATGCCTTTATACTCCAGCCGCTCTGACGTCGGGGAGGAGGCTACATCGGCCGACGCCGGACCCAGACTTTGGAATCTGGCCGACCGAAGGGCTGCCTGAGGCAGGACAACCCATATGTCAGGACTGCAGTTGCATATCTATCGGACATCTACATTTATGGTAGGTACAAAACTGTACTTTCTTGGAGCCAGTCTCCGGGAAGGGACACAACCATGTCCACCTTACCTCAAATCCTAGATTATCTAGCAGAACTGCTCCAGAAAGGCCTATCCTTCTTTTCTATTAAGATTCTTGCCTCTGCCATCTCAGCTCATTACAATACTGAACCCACCCCTCTTCTCTCACCCTCTGGTCAAACAGTTCCTGAGAGGAGGCAGCAATCTAAAACCCCCAAGGAGAGCTCCCACTCCAGCCTGGGACTTTAACTTTGTACTAGAGAAGCTCACACTTCCCCCTTTGAACCTGCTGCTACATCAGAGTTAAAATTCCTCTCTTGGAAAACAGCCTTACTTCTAGCCATCACTTCAGCAAGAAGAGTGTCTGAGTTGCAGACCCTTATAGCTGTGGAACCCTTCATTATCTTCTATGTGGACAGGGTTTCCCTCAGTATTAACCCATCATTTATGCCCGAGGTGGTATCCCTTGTGTGTTTAAACCAATCCATCCATGTACCAACCTTTTTCCCTAATCCTCAGAATAAAGGGGAAAAGATCCTGCACTCCTTGGACGTGCACAGGCAGCTTAAGTTCTACCTTGACAGGACCAAACCTTTCAGAAAATCTGACCAGCTGCTAGTCAGCTTTGCTACAGGGACAGAGGGCAAGCCCATTTCAAAGCAAACCATCTCCAAATGAATAGCACACTGCATCCATTTCTGCTACAAACACCATGGAAAACCTGTCCCACAGGGAATCTGAACCCATTCCACTAGAGCTACCTCAGCCTCTGCAGCATTTCTCAGGGGACTCTCTACCAGGGACATCCTGGAAGCTGCAACCTGGAGTTCTGTACACACCTTCACCAAGCATTCCCACTTGCCTATCTTTTCTAAATCCAGAGCTGGATTTGCTACAGCAGTCTTGCAGGGCCTGCTACCCAGCCCTAATACTTCTTGACTGCCTCCACCCTTTTTCAGCTTTGGAAATCAGCCCAAGTGTGATGACTGCAACAGTGAAACACCAACATAGTACATTTGTGTACACTTACCACAAATGTAGATGTTCGAGTGTATTCACTGTTGCAGTCCTGGTTACCCTCCCTCCAGCCCCCTGACTTTTATATACTTTGTACCCATCTTCTTTTTTGGCCTTATCTTATGGCAGTGGTATTTACTTTTTACTGGAGGTGTTCCACACCACGTAATTGCTTCCTATTTTGGGGGCTTCTGACATCTGGAGCAAGAAAAACTGATGTAATGACGTTGGCTGCATGTTTTTTACCCCTGACGACCTGACGTCATGGAAGAGGCGACAGCATCCGATGCAGAAATCTCAAGACACTGGTATTCGGGCCAACTGAGAGCTACTTGCAGGCAGATAACCCAAGTGTGATGACTGCAACAGTGAACACACTCGAACATTTACATTTATGGTAGGTGTGCACAACTGTACTTTTTTCAGGTTCACAACTGTATCTTCTTTCTCACCTCTCCATACCGTTTCATTCAAACTAACAGAGCCTCAAGTTCACTGCATTAATTCTGCAGTTCCATTGTTGGGATAAGATTATGCCTTATCCCAAAAGTGCGGTTTGTATTTTGTCAGTATCTGAAAAAGAATCCATTCGTACGGTCTACAGAACTGGAAGAGTTTCTCTTTATTTGGTTAATCAACCAGGTATAGACTCCTTCTCTGCCCCTAGTCTGGTAGTTTCCAGTTTCTATGTAATTTGATACTGGCACTACTTCTGTTATTAAAGTACAATTAATATCCATTTCTAACTTCCACAATGATCTTTAGCAGTTCTGTCTGGTGACCCCCAAACTCTGCAGTACATTTTTGAAAGAGGCCTTATTTTTATGCCTTCCTGTAAAAGATTATACCTCTCCCTGGGATTTGAACTTTGTGCTAGAATCATTAACTAGTTTCCTTTGAGCTAGCAATTTCAGCAGATCTAAAATTCCTTTTCTGGAAGGTACTGTTTCTAGTGGTCATCACCTCAGCTAAATGAACTTTAGAATTACAAGCCCTATCTTCTTCCCCTCCGTATTTCTTTTTCCACAAAGACATGTTATCATTAAGATCAATTGCTCCCTTTATTCGCAAGATAGCAATAGAGGTGAAACTAAATCTAGTCTATTCATATGTCTGTGTTCTTTCCTAATCACACCATCAAGAGAGAGTATCCTTTGCTCACTAGATGTACATACATCACCGTGACTTTTACTGTTCTGGATCTGGGAAGGTAAGAATCAACTGTGTTTCTAGCTTTTCCTCCCAACAAGCTAGATTGAAAGGTCTCCAGGAAAATTTTGACCAGGGTGGTAGCTTTCAGACTGTGTGCACATTCTTTGCATACTCTTCAAGAAATAAAGCATAGCCATCTAAACCAAGAGTTCATTCCATTGTATTGGCATTGGTTTTTACATCATTCGTCAGAAATTCTTTCATAGGTGAAATTTTTGCTGCAGCAACATGGTCTATATTGCATTCCTCAGACTGTTATTACAGGCTAGATGACACTTCTAGTTCCAGTCTCTTTTGAATGTACAATTCTTAAAGGTTCATAGGTAGGTACTAGGCTATCGGCCCAAGGGCCTACGGTAAGCCTAGCCAACAAGGTTCCCTGGCTTACGCCACCCAAGAAAGTTATTTTCCTGTGCCACTGTCAAGCAGAGACACAGAAGTGATCCCCAGGGTGTATTTCCTATTTCCCATCCACTCATCAAGATTTTTCTTGAAGAGTGCTAATGAAGAACTTTGCTTGACATAGATGGGTAGCCTGTTCCAGAGTATGGGAAGTCTCTGGGACAGGAATCTATCCCTCCAGCAAGTCCTGTTTATTGTGGTGACAAGGTTTAGGTCTCTAGAGCATGTAGCTCAGAGGGATTGGGATTTCTTTAGGTGTAGCATGTCCAACAGCTCTGGGTTTGACATAGCTTTATATGTTAGGCAGAGATCACCTCGGAGTAGGTGTTATGCTACGGAGTAAAGCTGGAGTTTTTTGAGGCGGTCAGTGTAGGGCATTTGTTTGAAGCCAGTAATCCTCTTTGTGAGGTACTTCTGTGGCCTTTCCAGCTGCTGCAGATGTTTTGTGAGGTACATTCCAAAAGGGGTGTTGTACTCTATAACGGGTCTAATGAGTGTCAAGTAGAGGGGAACAATGACCTCTTTTTTTCCTGGATGAGAGCCCTTTTATGATATGGTGTGCCACGTAGAAGGACTTCCTGACTACTGTGGCGATGTGACTATCAAAGGAGAGACTACTGTCCACCTGGGTCCCAAGGTCTCTTATCACACATTCGGTGTTAAGTAGATTGCTGCCTATGTGGTAGTTCATGGGTACAGAGTTTTTACCAAAGGGGATGACACTGCACTTCTTGGTATTGAGCTTGAAGCCATGGCTCTGACACCAGGCATCTGTCTCAGCAAGGCCCTTCTGTAGGATGTCCACATCATTTGGGGACTTGACTATGGCTCCTAGATGTTGATCATGTTACCCTGCTGCAGTCATCACACTTGGGTTACCTGTCGTCAGGCGGTCCCGCAGTCGGCCTGAATTCCAAAGTCTTGGTCCGGCGCCTGTTGCTGTTGCTTCTTCCCTGACGTCAGTGCGCCAGGGGTATATGAGGCATCCGACGCTATTTTCTTCAGTCTTTCTTGCCGCGTGGTGCCCGAAGCAGAAGCAGTTCGCAAGTGCCGGTCGGCCGACACCTGAGATTTTCAAATCGAATTTCAGTCAAAAGTCTTCAAAGCTAGGTACCCCGTTGGGGAACCTTTTCTTGCCTCAGTCTGATGTCAGAAAAAGTTAACAATTGCATTTCTTGTGGGAAGCAAATACCTCATAAGGACTTTCATTCTTATTGTATACCTTGCCTAGGCCCAGACCACAACGTCACTGGTTGTCGGTTTTGTGCTAGGTTCAATAAGCGAACTATAAAGCGATGCTTTGATTTCGCATGACACTACTTTGGTAGGAAATTTAATTACACTATGCCGTTGGAACAACTGACTACCGGCATGCATAAAAAACGCAAAGATAAAGACAGGCAGCCTAGATCCAAGCCAGAGTCTGAGGCCTCGGCTGGGCTGGTCGCCGGTTATCCGGTTTTCAGTGAGGCGCCTACGCAGCAACTGACGACCACAGAATTGGAACCCCAGACCTCTTCGGATTCTCAAGCAGAGAGTTCTAGGCCGACGCAGCCATTTTCTTTAGGCCCTACCGACAACATTGCAGAAGGAGAAGCCGGTGCTGCAGAAACACCTTTGGTTACAGAAGGTGTCTTCAGACCGACTACTCTCACCATAAAATCTTATGCTAAGCTTAAGACTCCTCTAAAACCAAAAAAGACTGCACATCAGTCTCCAGTTCAAGGCCCCATGCCTAAGAAACAGATGCTTAAAATGGCTGAAGATTTGATGTCTTTAATCAGGGGTTCCCAACCCCCCCCCCCCCAGACAAAAGGCCTAGACAAGAGATCAAGTGTCTATTTCTCTATTTCCTCAGGCTCCTCTGAGGAACAGGATTACCCCTTTCCCCCCTATGAAGATTCTGATGCTGAAGATTCCATTCCCTCAGCTTCTCCCCCTGAAGACTATTCCTTTGGGAAAACCTTACATACCATGAGGGAACATTTCCACTGGGAAGGTCAAGACTACTCCGACTCAAAGAAAAGGCTCAGAGAGTTTCTTTTACTCCCCCAGCACAGACCACTTGCTATCCCTCCAGTTTTAGACATTGTGGATGATGTTTACTTAGAATCTAGTCTAAATCCAGATTCTCTGCCTCCTGCTCCAGCCAAAGCAGATAGATATTATAGAGTGCTTGACTCACACAAATTCCTTTACAAAAGCCCTGTTGCTGACTCAGAGACAATCTCCCAGGGTCCCAAAGGGGCGAAGGCTTCTATGGCTAAAAATCCTGTACCCTCTGAAAGGGACTCCAGAGCACTAGATAGGTGGGGGAAGAAGGTTTACACCTCAGCTACTCTAGCTATGAGAGCACTAAATTGTCAATTTCACATGCTGAAATACCAGCAATTCCTAATGTCTCAAATAAAACAAAAGATGAGCACGCACCCTCAACAGTCTGAATTCAAAGAAATGCAGGATCTGTTGCATGCAGCTGAACAGGTGGGCAAACATACTTTACAATGTGGATTTGATTCCTTGGAAGCTTCCTATAGAGCAGCTGTTACTGGGTCTGTTATACGTAGGCATGTTTGGTTAAAGGAACAAACTCTGCCTGATCATGTTAAAGCAAAGTTACTAGATGCACCCTTACAGCAGGATGTCTTGTTTGGGGTTAAAGCAGAAGAGGTTTTAAAGAAAATGGAGGATAAGGCAAAATCTATGCAGACGGTCAAAGATTTCTTACAGGTACAACCCCCACGCTTCAGCAGAAATTGACCAGCAAAAAATTGGTCCTTTCCAGCTTCTGACAGACCACAGAGGGGTAAATACAGACGCTCAAGGGGCAGAGGACATGCACAAATCCATTACAAACCTTGCCAATGGGGCACTGCAACACAGAAGGGAGGAGAAGACGGGTCCCAAACTACCAGAAGACAAACGCAATGACTTAAACCTCAAACTGCCAAGCAAAAATCTCTTGGCAGCTCCCTTGGGAGGAAAATTAGCATTTTTTATAGACAGCTGGCGCATCGTCACAAAGGACAAATGGGTCCTAGACATTATCTCACAAGGATACAGATTCCATTTCCACACCTTGCCAAGGATAAAAGGAATGCCAAACTTGCCACAAAATCAATGGGCAGAGGCACAAAAACAAATTACAGCTCTCATGGACATGAGAGCCATTCAACTGGTACCTATACAGGAGCAAGGCCAAGGATTTTACTCAAGGCTCTTTCTAGTCCCCAGAAAGGACAATGCTTGGAGACCCATTCTGGACCTTTCAATTCTAAACACCTTCTTGCAAGTACCCAAATTCAAGATGCTAACACTATAGCAGCTTCTTCCCATGTTGGGCAAGAAAGCTTGGCTAGTAACGTTGGACCTCAAGGAGGCATACCTGCATGTCCCTATCAGACAAAATTGCAGAAGATACCTCCATTTCATTGCAGGTTCAACCCATTAGCAATTCTCTGCACTGCCCCTTGGCTTATCTACTGCACCCAGGGTCTTCACAAAATGCCTGGCACCAGTAATTGCATACTGCAGACAAAGAGTAATTCAAATATACCCATACCTGGATGACTGCCTCATCCAAGCAGAAAGCAAGGACATTCTCTTACAACATCTGACTTTTGTAAAACACCTTCTAAGTTGCCTAGGGTACACAGTAAACGAAAAGAAATCAAAACTAGTGCCCTCTCAAAATGTGACATTTCTGGGTGCCAGCTTGAATACAACGGCCCAGATGGCTTATCTGACGCCAGACAAACAGCTACAACTAACTCAATACTTCAAAATAATGGCAACAAAGACCCAACTCCCTGCAAGCAAAATTCTGCAGGCCTTGGGCTTCATGGCATCTTGCATATTACTAATACCATTTGCAAAACTGCATATGAGGAAATTACAATGGTACCTGAAAAGCATATGTACTCAACACAGCCACAGCTTGGAAACAATGATACCTCTCATTCCCTGCCTTCAACAGGAGTTTCTGTGGTGGTCACAGGCATGTCACATCAACAAGGGTCAGCCTTTCACCTTACCCCCAGCCAGGCAAACTATGACAACAGATGCATCGGACTATGCCTGGGGGGCGCACATGACAGGACAGTGCATTCAAGGCATATGGACTGCAGATCAAAGGAATCTGCACATCAATCAAAAAGAAATGCTAGCTGTACAGAATGCTCTGACAGCCTTCAAGGACCTCTTACATCCAGGACAGCTTATAATAAGGACAGACACCACAGTAATGTGGTACATAAACAAGGGGGTACACACACTTACCCTCTATGCAGGCAAGCAATGACCTTGTGGAACACAGCACTGGCTTACCAAGTTCAATTACAAGCTCAATTCCTGCCAGGAAAAAAGAACACATTGGCAGACGACCTAAGCAGAAACATCATGGATCCCCACGAGTGGAAACTGGATCCACAAGTATTTGCAATGATAACTCAAAAATGGGGGCGCCCAGACATAGACCTGTTTGCCAACCCCCAAAACCATCAGCTTTCAAAATTTTGCACAAGGACCTTTCACCATCAAGCTTGGAAAGTGGACACACTCTCATTCGGTTGGAAAATGCTGACAGTATATGCCTTTCCTCCATTGCCCCTTCTCACAAAGGTGCTGCTGAAAGTCAGGATGGAGAGACCTCGAATGATACTCATTGCCCCGGACTGGCCACGCCAGCACTGGTACCCAATACTAAGGAACATGGCCCAGGGCCCACCATGGATTTTACCACAAATTCCTCATCTACTCACACAGCAAGGCTGTCAGATTCTACACAGCCAGCTCAAAACCTTAAATTTGGCTGCATGGCACATCACCTAAGCAACCAGCCAGCCCCTCTTTCACAAGCTGTTATGGATGTCATTCTGGAGGCCAGGAGGCCCAGCACCTGGAAAGCCTACTCAGACAAATGGAAAAGATTTTGCGCCTGGAACCAAGCTAAAGGCCAAAATACCCTTCAGCCGGACATGCCTCAGATTCTACAATATTTAACTTAAGTGTTACACAAAGGACTTTCTTTTTCATCTATTAAAATCCACGCCTCAGCTATTTCAGCTCACTACAACACGGATCCTCCCATATTTTCGCATCCACTTCTAAGGCAGTGTCTCAGAGGGGCAAAAAACATTAGGCCTCCCAGGAGAGCGCCAGCACCAACTTGGGACCTAAATTTTGTTCTGGAAAAACTTACGCTGCCATCTTTTGAGCCAGCTTTCTCAGCTGACTTATAGTTTATATCATGGAAGACTTCCCTGCTGCTAGCAATTACTTCAGCCAGAAGAGTCTCAGAGCTACAGGCACTAATGGCAGAACAGCCTTTCCTCATTTTTCATCAAGACAGAGTTTCTCTATGAACTAACCCCTCCTTTATGCCAAAGGTGGTATCCAGTGTGGCTCTAAATCAAACCATCCACTTACCCACCTTCTTTCCAAATCCACAGAACAAAGGAGAAAGACTCCTGCATTCCTTGGACATTCACAGGCAACTACGTTACTACTTGGATAAAACTAAGGCTTTCAGAAAATCTGACCAACTTTTTGTATCCTATGCAACAGCATCACAAGGAAAGGCTATCTCAAAACAGACCATTTCCAAATGGATAGGACATTGCATACGTTTATGCTACACCCATCATGGAAAACCAGTTCCTGCTAGCATAAGGCCCCACTCCACCAGGGCAGCAGCTACATCTACAGCCTTCCTCACGGGAGTGCCAACCAAGGATATTCTGGAAGCTGCAACTTGGTGTTCAGTACACACCTTCACCAAACACCATCACTTCCCACTTTAAGACTAGAGCTGGCTTCGCCACTGCAGTTTTGCAGGGCCTTCTAGCCTCCTCTAACCCTGTTTGACTCCCAACTCCCATCCTTAGCTTTGGGATTCTACCCAAGTGTGATGACTGCAGCAGGGTAACACGATGAGCATAGTACAGTTTTGTACCTACCATAAATGTAGATGTTCGAGTGTATACCCTGCTGCAGTCCAGGTTGCCCTCCCTCCAATCCCCTCTGACCTAACTAAAACCTTTCAATACCTTAAAATATGGTACAACCTTTGTGGTGTATTTGCTTATAGCTGGAGGGATGTTTTGTTTGTGCTAAGCTTTTATTATTGGTGCTATCTACTGACCATCTTTTGGGGGGGGGGGGTACCTGACATCTGGGGCAAGAAAAACTGAAGAAAATGGTGTCGGATGCCTCTTATATACCCCTGGCGCACTGACGTCAGGGAAGAAGCGACAACAACGGCCGGACCAAGACTTTGGAATTCAGGCAGACTGTGGGACCGCCTGACGACAGGATAACCCAAGTGTGATGACTGCAGCAGGGTATACACTCGAACATCTACATTTATGGTAGGTACAAAACTGTACTGTTGCAGTCATCTGCGAACTTTGTTAGCTAGAGGCCTTCTGTGTTAGCCTGTACTTCAGAGAAGTAGATACCAAACAGGAGAGGTCCCAGGATGGAACCCTGCGGTACTCCACTTGTCACTGCTTTGAGGTCAGATTTGGAGTCTGCAACTTTTACAGTGTGGGTTCTGTCAGTGAGCCAGTTGGCAACCCATCTTGTGACGTAGGGATTTATACCTAGTTTAGTGAGTTTAGTTATAATTCCAGAATGGGTGATGGTGTCAGAAGCCTTGGCGAGGTCAAGATAGGCTGTGTGAACCACCTTACCCTCGTCTACGGCTTTGGTGACTGCCTCAAAGAAGTTGGTCAGGTTCAGGAGGCATGATCTGCCTTTCACAAACCCGAACTGGGTGGGATCTAGAGTTTGGAGGTTACCAATGTCTTTGTTTGAGTTCCTTGATGATATGTTCCATGGCCTTGCAGACCAGGCTCATCAGGCTAATAAGTCGATAGTTCCCGGGATCACTGGTGGATCCCCATTTGTGGAGTGGGATAACTGTTGCTTTGTGCCATTCAGTCGGCACAAAGCCTGATGCGAGGCTATTATTGAACATGGTGCTTAAGTGGGAAGCCAGTTCATTCTGAAGTTCGTGTAAAACGCACACAGCCTGGGATGTTGTCCGGTCCCATAGATGCTGTGTTTTTGCCTTTAGAGAGTGCAGCTTTTACCTTCATAGTTGTGATTACAGGGACTCTGCATTCTTCCTGTATAGATATGGGCCCTTTAGGGTGTGGGGGGGGTAAAGTTAGCACTGAACCTGTCTGCCAGGATGTTGGCAGTATCAGTTGGTTCTGTAATTTTCGTGCCGTTGTGCTGTAACTCAGAGCAGATGTCCTTCATGGATGCATCTGCAGTCATAACAGCTGGGTTGTCCTGTCGTCAGGCAGCCCGTCAGTCGGCCGGATTCCAAAGTCCGGGTCCGGCTTCGGCTGATGTCGCTCTTCATCCGACGTCATCTCTGTTGGACTCCGGGTATAAAGGCATCAGCCGACGCCATTTTCCTCAGTCTTTCTTGCCGCGTGGCGCCCGAAGCAGAAGCTGTTCGCAAGTGCCGGTCGGTCGGATCCAGAGATTTTCTCTACCGAATACTACTTCGAAGACTTCTAAAGCTAAGTACCCGTTGGGGACTCTTTCTTGCCTCAGCCGATGTCAGAAAAAGTTAATAATTGTTTAACCTGTGGGAAACAAATACCTCATAAAGATTTCCATTCTTACTGTCTGCCTTGTTTAGGCCCAGCCCACGACGTAGCAGCCTGTTCGGCCTGTGCTTCCTTCAACCGACGAACGCTTAGGCGTCGGTCGGAGTTTGCAGAACAGTTTTTCGGTCCTGACTTTGCTTACATTATGTCGTCGGAACCTCCGACTACACTTTCTGCCAAAAAACGCAAAGAAAAAGACCGACACTCGCGGTCCGCGGTTTCGGCTGAAACCACGCTTAAGCAAACCGCGAGTGTCTCGGTTTCGGCGAAACCGAGAAAACTGATCTAGGTACAGCCGAATCTATCTCTACACTTGAGGCCCCTGCTACAATTCTTGAATCGGCCTCTGAAACTTTACCCACTAACTTATCAGACACCATTCCCCTGGATGTCTCTACCCCAGCACGTGGTGCTGCTAGGCCTCCAGCAGCCATGTCCATTAAGGCCTTCGCCAGGGCTAAAGCAGCCAAGACTACCAAATCAGTGCCTGTTAAACCACCCCAACCAGGCCCTCTTCTAGTTCCCAAATGCTCACCTTGGCAGAAGATTTGATTTCCTTAATTAGAGGATCTCAATCTCACCCAGACAGGGCCTCTCAGCCCCAGATAAGAGACCCAGGGCAGAGCCCCTGAGCCAGTGTCCTCTGAGGATTCTGCAGATGAATCAGACATTACTGACCAGCCAGAGGCCCTTTCTCCAATTTTGAGGATTCTGATGCTGAAGAATCCATTCCAGCTGCTTCCTCCAGAAGAATTCTCCTTTGGGGAAACCTTGCATGCCATGAGAGCAGTTCCAATGGCAGCAACAAGAATTCTCAGATTCGAAAAAGACTTAGAACCTTTCTACACCTTCCACAACACAGGCCCTTAGCTATACCTCCTGTTCTTTCTGTGGTAGATGACGCTTTTAATGATGTCTGCTCTGCTCCAGACTCATTACCCCCAGCCCTGCCAAACCAGACAGATTTTACAGGGTGCCTGACACTCATCACCACCTGTACAAGGCCCCTTGCAGACCCAGAAACTATATCCCAGGGTCCCAAGGCAGTTGCAACCATAGCTAAAACCCTACTCCTTCTGAAAGGGAAGCAAGGGCATTAGACAGATGGGGTAAAAAGTATACACTTCAGCTACTCTCTCAGCTAGAGCTTTAAACTGCCAGTTTCACATGATACAATACCAAGAGTTTATGCTTGATCAGTTAACTAAAAATTAACCACTGATGAAGCTCTTGATAAGAAATATGTATTAGAAATGGTAAATAATATACAACAGGTTAGTAACCATTCCTTAAAATGTGGCTATGATGCACTGGAGGCTTCATTTAGATCAGCCATGACTGGCACAGTGATAAGAAGGCATGCATGGCTAAAGGAGCAAGCTCTACCAGATCATGTTAAAGCTAAATTGTTAGATGCTCCTATGGATAAGACAAGTTTGTTTGGTGCACCTGCCCAGCAGGTTATGAAGAAAATGGAAGAAAAGGCAAAATCAGTTCAAACTGTTAAAGATTTCCTGCAGGTTCAACCCCAAGGTTTAGCAGGAACTGGCCTGCCAAGAATTGGTCCTTTCCTGACTCCACAAGATTTCAAAGGGGCAGGAATAGACGTTCCAGAGGCAGAAACCAAACCAGAGGAAGTGCCTACAGAGGACGACAGTGGCAAGGTAACAACAGAGGCACAGCCACTGCCACTACTTCAACACAGCCACAGTGACTTACTCCTAAAACCGCCTACCAGGGAACAAATAGCAGCTCCACTAGGCGGAAGGTTAACTTTATTTGCAAAGAACTGGCACCATATAACAAAGACAAGTGGATTCTGCAAATTATACATCAAGGCTACCGATTCCACTTCCACACTATACCAGTCAAAGAGGAATGCCAAATCTACCTCCAAATCAAAAAACAGAAGCTTTACAACAGATAATGGAGTTAGCAAACATGAGAGCTGTGGAAAAAGTGCCTACAGCAGAGCAAGGAAAGGGGTTCTACTCCAGACTGTTCCTAGTTCCAAGAAAGGAAAAGAGTTGGAGACCAATTCTCGACCTGTCCACCTTGAATACATACATCATTGTCCCAAAATTCAAAATGCTGACCCTACAGCAACTTCTTCCCATGCTGGGCAAGGAGTGTTGGCTGGTAACTCTAGATCTCAAGGAGGCATACCTGCACGTCCCTATTCGACCAATCTGCAGAAGATACCTCAGATTTCTTGCAGGATCAGAGCACTATCAATTCTCAGCATTGCCTTTGGCTTATCTACTGCCCAGAGTATTCACAAAATGCCTGGCATCAGTAATCATACTGCAGACTACAGGAATTCATATTTACCCATACCTGGACGACTGCCTGCTACAAGGGACAACAAAAGCAAGTTGACAACAGATTTGCAAAGGGTCATTTACTTGCTACAAGCACTGGGATACACAGTCAATCTACAAAAGTCAAGGCTGATACCATCCCAAACAAGGACATTCTTGGGAGCGGAATTGGACACAGTGAGACAAATGGCATTCCTAACTACAGAAAAACAAAAAGAACTCCCTCTTTATTTCTTGTCACTAACAAAGCTGAACAAATTAACAGCAAGAAAAGTTCTGCAGGCCTTGGGCTTCATGGCATCATGCATAATTTTGGTTCCATATGCCAGACTACATATGAGAAAACTTCAGTGGTACCTACGGAATTTATGGTCCCAACACCGGCACAGCCTCGAAACAGAAATCCCACTAATTCCATGTTTAAAACAGGAGTTCCTATGGTGGGCCCAGGCATGCCGCTCCAACCCAGGCCTTCCCTTTCACAGATGTCAAGCAAGCCAGAGCATTACAACAGATGCTTCAGACCTAGGATGGGGGGCCCACATGCTGGACAAATGCGTGCAAGGATTGTGGACTCAGGATCAACTTCACCTGCACATCAACCTAAAAGAAATGCTGGCTGTAAAACTGGCTATCCAAGAGTTCAGACCATTTCTCAAAGAGGGCCAGCTGTTGATAAGGACAGACAACACCACAGTCATGTGGTACATCAACAAACAGGGAGGCACTCATTCATACCCTCTATGCAGAATGACTTTGGAACTGTGGACCCTGGCACTCAGCTACAACATCCAGCTGCAGGCAAGATTTGTACCAGGAAAAGAAAATACTCTAGCGGACATTTTAAGCAGGACCACATCAGATGCTCACGAATGGCACCTGCACCCGGACATTTTCAGGACCATTACAAAGAAGTGGGAATGCCTCAGATAGATCTATTTGCATCTCCTCACAATCACCAACTCAAAAATTCTGCACAAGGACATTTCACCCACTAGCATGGAAAGTGGATTCGCTCTCCTTCAGCTGGAAAGGCCTAACAGCTTATGCATTCCCACCTCTCCCTTGATACACAAAGTACTTCTAAAAATCAAGGAAGAACATCCAAGGATAATTCTGATAGCTCCAAACTGGCCAAGACAACACTGGTACCCACTACTAAGGAGCTTGTCTCGAACAATATGTGGCCAATACCCTGATGCCTTTGATGCTAACTCAGAACAACTACAGCACCATACATCCAAACCTGAAAACATTACAACTGACTGCATGGAACATCACATAGCAGCAGCTAATCAAGAACTTTCCCAAAGAGTTAAAGACATTATTCTTGAAGCACGCAGACCTTCAACAAGAAGGAACTACGCTGGAAAATGGAAAAGGTTTGTCAGTTGGAGTTCTGAAAGAGGAAAAGATGTGTCACGTGGATATGCCTAACATCCTGGAGTATCTGGCGAACTTCTCCATTCAGGCCTGTCCTACTCCTCCATCAAGATACATGCATCAGCTATTTCAGCAGAATACAGCTTTGATCCTCCTGTTTTTTCACACCCTCTGCTCAGACAATTTCTCAGAGGAATCAAGAATGTAAAACCTCCAAGGAAACCACCATTACCAGCTTGGGACTTAAACTTCGTACTAGAAAAGTTGACACTATCACCCTTTGAGCCAGCAGCAACAGCAGACTTACAACACCTGTCATGGAAAACTGCTTTCCTTCTGGCAATCACCTCAGCAAGGAGGGTTTCAGAACTACAGGCCTTAATGTCAGTGCAACCCTTCCTAATCTTCCACCAAGATAGAGTGTCCATGAGGACTAATCCAACATTTATGCCTAAGGTGGTATCCAGAGTGTCTTTAAACCAGGCAATCCACCTACCTACCTTCTTTCCCAACCCACAAAACAGAGGGAAAGAATACTGCATACCTTGGATGTACATAGACAGCTACGCTACTACTTGGACAGAACCAAAAGCAGCAGAAAGACTGACCAACTTTTGTGGCCTACGCAACAGGAAGAGAGGAAAAGCTATTTCCAAACAGACAATCTCCAAATGGATAGGAAATTGCATACGATTCTGTTACTCCTTCCATGGAAAAACAATTCCACAGAACATAAGACCTCATTCTACAAGGGCAACAGCCACTACCACAGCCTTCTTACGAGGAGTGGCTACCAAAGACATTATTGAGGCGGCTACTTGGACCTCCGTGCATACATTTGCCAAGCATTATAATTTGCCTCTATATTCCAGATCCCGAGCAGGGTTTGCCACTGCTGTACTGCAAGGGATCCTAAACTCACCATAATCTACCTTTATCCTCCTCCCCCTAGTTGGCTATGGTATTCTACCCAGCTGTTATGACTGCAGATGCATCCATGAAGGACATAGTACAGTTTTGTACCTACCATAAATGTAGATGTCGAACTGGATAGCATCTGCAGTCAGGATTACCCTCCCTCCTTCCCTCTGAGGTACTCCTAGGGTGTTTACCCTCCTAATAGCTAGCTGATGGGGGGGAGTCTCTTATGGTGTATTTGTTTGTATATATGTACATACATGCTTATTTTGTGGTTACCTCTATCCTTTTGGAAACATTGGCATCTATCCAAAATTTTTAGCCTTCAGGAGGGCTTCTGGCATCTGGGGCAAGAAACACTGAGGAAAATGGCGTCGGCTGATGCCTTTATACCCGGAGTCCAACAGAGATGACGTCGGATGAAGAGCGACATCAGCCGAAGCCGGACCCGGACTTTGGAATCCGGCCGACTGACGGGCTGCCTGACGACAGGACAACCCAGCTGTTATGACTGCAGATGCTATCCAGTTCGGACATCTACATTTATGGTAGGTACAAAACTGTACTTTCTGGGTGTTGCCATCGAGATTCTTAACATAGCTATAGAATGCTTTGTGGTTGTCCTTAGAATTAGTGGCGATTTTGTTTTTATAGCTAGCTTTGGAGGATCTTATAAAGGATCTCCGCTTCTTACTGAGGCTGACCAGGGAGCTCCTCCACTCACGGGATTTTACTCTCTTTTGCAACAGATTCTTCCTTCTGTTGTACAGTTTGTTTATGGCAGAGGGCCACCAGATTGGCTTTCTTTTTTTGGAGGATAGTCTTGGTTCTGTTTGGGATAGCATGATCCATGCACTCATGCAAGTGCTTATAGAGTGCATTTGTGTAGGATTTAGCAGTTGTAACTGTATTGTCCATCTGCGTGGGTGTCATGAAGTTCACCACTTCTGTCTTGAGAAGCATGAAGTTGGCTTTGGAGAATTTTTTTACCGTGGTTTCCTTAATGGGGGGTGGGGGCGGGATGTGGATATCTATGGTGATTAGCTTATGGTTGGATCGGACCAATGAGGAGTTTGCTTCAGGTGTGGAACACCGGCCATTCATGTTGGTAATGACTAGGTCTAGGATATTGTTGCCCCTGGTGGGGGTGTGGATAAGTTGATCCAGGGCACTGGAGTTTATGAATTCCGGAAAGCGTTGAGCTAAGGAGTTGGTAGACAAGTAGTTTTCCCAGTTAATGGTGGGGTAGTTGAAGTCGCCCATTATTAGGGTGTTTGGTTGAACCCTAATATTTTCCAGCACTTCAAGAAAAGAGGAGTGGGAATCCTGGGGCATGGTCAGGGATCTCTAGCAAGCTATAATTTGGATTTCAGTTTTGCCCAGAGTTACTTGCACTTGAATAACCTCGGATGCATTATGCTGAGCAACTAGCCTGAAGGTGTGGATATCCTTAATGAATATGGACACATCTCCCGCCTTTGGTGTTTCGGTCCAGGTTACATGGCCGAAAAGTGTAGCATGAGTTATATCCTAGTAGTGCAGAGGTGCTCTCTGGAGCCTTGAACCAGGTCTCAGTCACTGCACAGATATCGATGTTCTCCATTTTAAGGAGTGCCTCGAGTGAGTGCATTTTGAGATTTAGACTTCTTGCATTGAGTAGCATCACCCCCAGTTTTTGCTTGCCTGTTCCTGTTATGGTGGTGAATTTGTTATTTGAACCTTGCCTAAAATAGGTACTATAGGGGCAGCAAGAGCTTTAGCCAGTATCCGGAATCCCAGGGGCGACAGGTGCAGGCCATCTGTGGCAAAGCATCATGGTCTGTCGACCATGTCATCCCAAGCAGACAGATACTGGATCCCCTTAGAATGATACCAGAAGCTAACCAATTGTTGAAGTCAATCATTTTGTCCTTCTACTGTGGTATCATTCTGGGCGATGGCAGAATGCTACTCAGGGCTAGGGTCATACCTGCCTGAGCTACAAGATCGGAGAGCTTTTCCATGTCTCTTTTCTTGTAGTCCAGGGAGGTACGTCTCAGGTCATTCGCACCAACATGGACAATGACATTGTCATATTTGTACTTGTGGAGTGACCTGAGTGCATGGGTTATGTGGCGGATCCTGGCACCCAACAGGCAGCTGACAGTAGCCTTCTCCTTGTTTAGCCTGGTGATTGGGACATCAATGTACCTGACTGTAGTCACCTATGACTAGTATGTTGGGTACGTTGTTTTGCCTTATTGGCTGTGGTTGAATGGCACAGTGAGTCTGTGGGCTGTGTGTTATTTGGGTTTTGTTGGGGGATGGAGGTTGCTTGCGTTTCTGTGGAGGTCTCTGTTGCTTAGATTATTATTGAGAGCTTCTGCAAATGTTTTTCTGTTACTATGTGTGGATTTTGGTGGTGTAGATTTAGTGAGAGTATGTGATGAGTGTGGTGTGGTGCAAATGTTTACCTTCTCCTCATGACTGTCAAGTTCAGTCTTGGTTGGAGAGTGCTTTACGTCCAGTTTGGCTAGATAAGTGCATCTCTCACAGGTTGTAGTGTTGGGTGGTAGGAGGAGAGTGTTGTCTGTGTACATGAGGCAATTTCTACATTGCCTCAAGATGCCCAGATTCATCAGATGGATAGGAGAGAACACTGGGAGCTGACCCTTGGACATGCCTAAATAAAAAAATATTTTCCTCTAGATAAGTGAGGAAAGTGAGTACAAGAGCTGTTTTTCTCTAAGCAAGTGAGAAAAGTAAGTACAAAAACTGTTTTCCTCTAGGTAATGAGGAAGGTTGAGTGCTATAGTAATTAGTAGCATATTTAGTGCTTGCAAGTTCTGAACAAGTGCTGAGTACGAATAAGCAAATTTAAGTGCTAAAACTAAGATTCTGTATCTGTACTAGACGAGTTACAGGACAGAGACAAGTGCAAATGCAGGCTTTCAAATCAGAAAGTTGAGAGAGATGGAAGAGATTGCCCAAACAGCCAATAACTACAATTTCTTGGCCAGAACCACTCCTTATGTGGTAGACAGGTTACCTAGTGCTTACCACTCCCACTGATAAGCTAAAAGGCTTCCCTCCAATATAGAAAGGCTTGGGGGCTCAGAAGCTTACATACAGTCCTGGATACAGCAAATCTGTATCTGGAACACTAGTTACAGGAAAGGTAGGAAACATACTTAGTTTTTTTTTTTTTTTTTTATATACAAAAAAGTAGCAAAAACAGTAGTAAAAACATTTCACATGCAGTGCAAGCTAGCACACTTGAGTATGTAGCAATATTAGACCAAATACAGTTTAAAAAATGCAATTAAATTAAAAAGGACTAAAAGCAAGTGCAGAGAGAGTTTATTAGGTAGAATGTGGTAAAGAGATGGGACTGGGGGAGTGTCCCATATCAAATCTACAGTGGGGCGGGCAATTGCAAAAGCCACCAAATATAAACTACAAGCCAAAAATAGGGAGGGTGAGTGGTACAAAACAGTTTCAACAGAGATCTAAGCAACAACTTACCGTACAAACTCTAAAACCAAAAAAACATACTCTGCTCTGTATATTTGCAGATAGATTGGAAAGCAGTCTCTCAGAACACAGGTTCCAGCAATTAAATGCAGGCTGATGCTAACAGGTCTAAATTTTCCTGGTATCCTGTCATGATGCCACCTGGGAATTCTGGTAGCTTGGGATTTCATACCATCATTCGATTTGGATGGGCTGGATGACTTGGTGTATCCAGTGTGACATGCCTCTCTCCCTCCCTCCTTCTTTCCTCTGTCCATTTTTTCACCTTTCAAGATGGATTTGATAGAGCTGCTTGAAGCTCTGTTGTCCTTGTTTTCATGTTCATGGCTTGTGGTATTCTCCTCCAGGACAGTATTTAGTATATAGTGAGCAAATTCAATCTGAGGGTAGAGTCACCACAAGGGAATTATGGGAATTTTTGTTGAAGGAGCTTGTTGGCAAGGGGCACTAGCAGAATGCCTGATTGGAGCCGATGAGCATCTCCTTTACCATCTGTCATAGTGAACAAACTAGGATGAAAAGGACCCAGTGATGTTTATGATATTGATCACTACTGCAGCAACCTAAACTTTCTGTGTTTTATAGCTTGCCAAGGATATAACAGTCATCCAGCTTCCAAATCTTCAGTGCACCTTCTACATGCCCAAACCATTAGACAGCTTGAGCTGAGCTACCTAAAAAGATAGATTTGGTAGCCAAGCCCTTCAGAGCTTTCCTTCAGGCGAACAGAATGCTCCTCTGCTGGCTTTCAAGGCTCAACTGTCGACTTGTGCTGTTCCATGGCTGGGCTCATAAGTTGGGAAAAACCTTTCATACTTTAATTTTTCTGTTTTCATGTACTTTCTTGGTTAGGAGAGTAATTTTTTTTTGTTTGTTTTTTTCTAGGAGTTTGTGTTTTAACGGACAGTCACAAGACTTACTGTACTTTTAAATGGGACCGTACTTCATCAGTTTAAAAGTTGTTTAAAGCATTGTAAAATATTTTTTTCTCTGGAAAACTATTTATTTTACTTTTTGGGTCTTGCAAAGTGTATTAAAGTGCTTTTTACTGTGTTTTTTCTCTGTGGACTACCTCCTTGTGCTTTTTGGTTTCTCCTGGGAAAAAGACACCATTTTCAGCTTGACCATGGATTAAACTACCGTTATGATGATAGATGTTCATTGTGTTTCACTGTTGCAGTCATTATACTTGGGTTATCCTGCTGGCAGGCTACCCGCAGTTGGCCTGAATTCCAAAGTCCTGGTCCGGCGTTGGTTGCTGTCGCCTCTTCCCTGACGTCAGTGTGCCAGGGGTATATAAGATGCAGCCGACACCATTTTCTCCAGTCTTTCTTGCCGCACGGTGCCCAAAGCAAAAGCAGTTCGCAAGTGCCGGTCGGCCGATTCCTGAGATTTTCGAAACTGAATTTCAGATCTGAAGTCTTCATTAAAGCTAAGTACGCCATCTTGGAAACTTTTTTTTTGCTCCAGACCGATGTCAGAAAAAGTTAACAATTGTATTTCTTGTGGGAAGCAAATACCTCATAAGGATTTTCATTCTTACTGTATTCCTTGCCTAAGCCCTGACCACGACGTTGCTAATTGTCGGTTTTGTGCTAGATTTAACCAACGCACTATTAAGCGTCTGTACGATTTTGCATTTCATTACTTTGGCCGAAGGTTTAACTATATAATGCCGTCGGAACAGCCGATGACCGGAGTTCATAAAAAGCGCAAGGAAAAAGAAAAGGACAGGCATCCGAGGTCCAAAACAGACGAAGCCTACTCTAGGCCACTCGCCGGTTCTCAGTGAGGCGCTTTCGCAGCCCCTGACACCCGCTACCTCAGAGCCACAGGCCGCCTCAGACTCCCACGTGGAGACAACTAGGCCTCTGGATACTCACAGTATTGGGCCTTCAGAAACTAATCCCTCAGATGGGTCCGGAGCCACTGAGCAGGCATCGGCTTCTGAGGGTGTTTTCAGACCTACACAGCTTTATATCAAGCCAACCTCAGCATCCAAGACAAAGACTAAAACAGCTTTGAAGACAAAGAAACAAGTACAGTATTCTCCTGGACAGACTTCCATGCCTAAGAAACAGGTGCTCAAAATGGCCGAAGACCTAATTACTTTGATCAGGGGTTCCCATCCCCCTCCTGATAAAAGGCCTAGGCAAGACACTGAATATGATTCCTCTGATCAGGTTTCCATTTCATCTGACTCCTCTTCAGAACAGGGATACTCTCTTTCTCCCTATGAGGACTCTGATGCTGAAGAATCTATCCCTTCAGCCTCTCCTCCTGAGGACTATTCTTTTGGGGAAACCCTGCACACCATGAGGTAGCATTTCCACTGGGAGAGCCAAGAATATTCAGAATCTAAGAAAAGGCTCAGAGATTTTCTTTTATTGCCTCAACACAGACCTCTTGCTATTCCACCTGTACTAGACATTGTTGATGATGTATTTTCAAAGTCCAGTCTGTCTCCTGACTCTTTATCCCCTGTTAAGCCAGATAGGTACTACAGGGTTCCAGATTCGAATAAATTTCTATATAAAAACCCTGCTGCTGACCCAGAAACTATATCTCAGGGTCCCAAAGAGGTCAAGGCTTCCACTGCAAAAAACCCTGTCCCCTCTGATAGGGATTGTAGAGCACTGGACAGATGGGGGGGGGGGGAGTTTACACCTCTGCTAACTTGGCTGTAAGGGCTTTAAATTGCCAGTTTCATATGCTTAAATATCAGTAATACCTAATGTCTCTGCTAAAACAGAAAATGCTGACAAATTCTGAATGTCCTGAAAACAAGGAAATGCAGGATTTATTGCATGCAGCTGAACAAGTGGGAAAGCATACTTTACAATGTGGTTTTGATTCGCTAGAGGCCTCTTGCAGGGCTGCTGTTACAGGCTCTGTCATTCGAAGGCATGCTTGGTTAAAAGAACAGAATCTGCCTGATCATGTTAAAGCAAAATTATTGGATGCTCCATAACAGCATGATACTTTGTTTAGTGTTAAGGCAGATGAAGTGTTAAAGAAAATGGAGGATAAAGCAAAATCTATGCAGACAGTAAAGGATTTCTTACAGGTTCAGCCTCCCAGATTTAGCAGGAACTGGCCTTCTAAGAATTGGTCCTTTCCAGTGTCAGACAGGCCACAAAGAGGCAGGTACAGACGCCCTAGAGGCAGATCTCAGCCCCAAGGCTCATACAGGTCTAAACAATGGGGTGCTTCTACCTCCAAAAGCGGAGAAGACAAATTACAACCATATAGGAAACAGTCCCAATGACTTCCCACTGCCAATGCCAAGCACTTACCTTTTGGCAGCACCCTCAGGGGGAAAGCTAGCATTTTTTTCACAAAATTTGCACATGATCACCCAGGACAAATGGGTACTGAATATTGTTTCTCAGGACTACAAGTTCCACTTTCACACCCTTCCAAAGGCAAAAGGTATGCCAGACCTGCCACACAATCAGTGGGCAGAGGCGCAAAAGCAAATTTCATCTCTCATGGACATGAGGGCTATTCAGCGAGTACCACAGCAAGAGCAGGGACAAGGATTTTACTCAAGGCTTTTCTTGGTACCCAGAAAGGACAAAGCATGGAGACCAATACTGGACCTGTCTATTCTAAATACTTTTCTGGACGTTCCAAAATTCAAAATGTTGACACTGCAGCAACTTCTGCCCATGCTGGGCAAGAAGGCTTGACTCATAACTTTGGACCTCAAAGAGGCATACCTGCATGTCCCAATCAGACAGCCTTGCAGAAGATACCTCAGATTCATAGCTGGCTCAATGCACTACCAATTCTCTGCACTGCCCTTTGGCTTATCTACTGCGCCCAGGGTCTTCACAAAATGCCTGGCACCAGTAATTGCATTTTGTAGACAAAGAGGAATTCAAATATATCCCTACTTGGACGACTGCCTTATTCAAGCAGAGAGCAAGGACATTCTACTAAAGCGTCTGGCTTTTGTAAAAAGATTATTAATTTGCCTAGGGTACACAGTAAACGAAAAGAAATCAAAACTAGTATCCTCTCAAGAGATAATATTCCTGGGTGCAAGCTTAAATACAACTGCCCATTTGGCTTATCTCACGCCAGACAAACAAAGGCAACTGACTTCTTACTTCAAAAAGATGGCAACAAAAACCCAGTTAACTTGCAAGAAAAATTCTGCAGGCTTTGGGCTTCATGGCATCCTGCATTCTGCTAATTCCATATGCAAGTCTGCATATGAGGAAGCTACAGTGGTATCTAAAAAGTGTTTGGACTCAACATTACCACAGCCTGGAAACATTAATTACCCTCATTCCCTGCCTGCAACAGGAGTTTCGATGGTGGGCACTGGCCTGTCACCACAACAAGGGACAGCCATTCACTTTACCCACAGCCAGGCAGACACTAACAACAGATGCATCGGATTATGCCTGGGGGGCACACATGGCAGGAAAATGTATTCAGGTCTCATGGCCCGCAAGCCAAATGCATCTTCATGTCAATCAAAAAGAGATGCTAGCTGTACATAATGCCCTGACAGCCTTCAAGGATCTACTCCATTCAGGACAACTGTTGCTAAAGACGGACAATACTAGAGTCATGTGGTACATAAACAAGCAAGGTGGCACACATTCCGACCCCCTCTGCAGGCAAGCCATGACTTTGTGGAACACAGCATTGACTTATCAAGTGCATCTGCAAGCACAATTTCTGCCAGGAAAGACAAATACTCTGGCAGACGAACTAAGCAGAAACCTCATGGACCCTCACGAGTGGAAACTAGATCCACAAATCTTCAGCATGATAACAAGCAAATGGGGATGCCCAGACATAGATCTATTTGCCTCCCCTCACAACTGCCAACTACAGAGATTCTGCACAAGGACTTATCACAAACAAGCATGGAAAGTGGATGCTCTATCATTCAGCTGGAAAACCCTTACAGTATTGGTCTTTCCTCCACTGCCTCTCCTCCCCAAGGTACTCCTAAAGGTCAGACAAGAGAAGCCAAAAATGATACTGATAGCCCCAGACTGGCCATGCCAGCACTGGTACCCAATCCTAAAGAGCTTGTCTCAAAGCCCAGCCTGGACTTTACCTCAAATGCCTCATCTTCTGACTCGGCAAAACAATCAGATCCTGCACAGCCAACTCAGAACCTTAAATCTGGCTGCATGGCGAATAATATAACCACTCAGAACACACCTCTCTCTAAAGCAGATGTTCATCGTGTTTCACTGCTGCAGTCATTACACTTGGGTTATCCTGCCATCAGGCGGTCCCGCAGTCGGCTAGAGTTCCAAAGTCTTGGTCCGACGTCGGTTGCTGTCGCCTCCTCCCTGATGTGAGTGCATCAGGGGGTATATAAGAAGCAGCCAACGCCATTTTCTTCAGTCTTTCTTAACCGCGCGGTGCCAGAAGCAAAAGCAGTTCGCAAGTGCCGGTCGGCTGACTCCTGAGATATCACATTCGATTTTCAGAACTGAAGTCTTCAATAAAGCTAAGTACCCCGTTGGGGAAACATTTTCTTGCCTCAGACCGATGTCAGTAAAAGTTAATAATTGTATTTCTTGTGGGAAGCAAATACCTCATAAGGAATTTCATTCTTTCTGTATTCCCTGCGTAGGCCCAGATCACGACATCACTAGTTGTTGGTTTTGTGCTAGATTTAACAAACGCACTATTAAACGTTGGTTTGATTTTGCTTGCCATTACTTTGGCCAAAGGTTTAATTATACCATGCCGTCGGAACAACTGACGACCGGAATTCACAAAAAATGCAAAGACAAAAATGCAGGAGGGGGAGTATCGATATTCATCAAAGATACCCACACCTCCAGGTTGGTGGCAAAGCACGAAGCATCAGAGACTATCCATGTGCAACTAACAGTGGGTAAAACTGCCTTCCAGTTTATAGCCTGCTACAGACCACCCTCCCAAACCCAGGAATCCCACTCGGCCTTCCTGAGAACACTGGAAAATATGAAGGTCTCTCCAAACACCATTATATTGGGTGACTTCAACTACCCAAACATAGACTGGGAGCATTACTCTAGCTCCAACACCCTAGCCCAAAGGGTCCTAGAATTTATAAACTCAAATGCTATGGAACAACTTGTTACCACTCCCACAAGAGGGGAAAACATACTGGACCTGATCATCACCAACATGGGGACTCTATGCTCCAGACCAGAAGTGTATCCCTCACTGGTAAGATCAGACCATAAACTAATCTCACTGGATATTCACATCCCGACCCCACGCCGTGCCTAGAAAACCACAGTGAAAAACTTCTCTAAAGCAAAATTCACAGTCCTCAAAACTGAGGTGGAATCCTTCAAGGCCCCGGCCTGTGGAAAATCTGCCCAGACCGCAGAATACTTTATAAACGCATTCTATGAACACCTTCAGGAATGCATGGATCATCGATCCCAAATAAAACCATGACCCAATCCTCCAAAGGCAGACGTCCTGTCTGGTGGACCCCAGCCATAAACAAACTATACAATAGAAGGAGGAAGCTACTAAATGATAGAGCAAAATCCCAAAAGGGAAGGCATCACTGATCAGTATTAGCAAAAACTACGGGCACACATAAAATTGTCTAAGGCCAGCTTCGAGAAAAATTGCACAGGACACTAAGGATAATCACAAGGCTTTCTTTAGTTATGTTAGGAACCTGGGTGGTAATTCCCAGATATGCTCAGAATTAGTCCAAAATGACAAAAATACACCGAACCCACAGACATTGCCAACATCCTAGCTGACAAGTTCAGCAAACTCCCCACCAAAGGGCAAATATCTATCCCAGCAGAGTGCTGCCCCTGACATCTCAGATGCTCAGGTAAGAGCTGCCCTCTCCAAAGCAAAAAACACAGCATCAATGGGACCAGATGGTGTCCCGGGCTGCGTCCTACATGAACTCCAAGAAGGGCTAAACCCAAACATAAAACTACTGTTCAATCTCAGTTTTACTACAGGATATGTGCCCAAAGAGTGGCGTACAGCAACAGTGGTCCCTCTCCATAAAGGTGGTGCCTCAACGGATCCTGGAAACTATCGCCCCATAAGCCTGACTAGCTTGGTCTGCAAAGCTATGGAAAGGATCATCATGGACCTCATAAATAAAGATATTGGGGACCTACAAACACTGGATCCTACCCAGTTCGGCTTTGTTAAGGGCAGATCCTGCCTCTTAAACCTGGTTGATTTCTTTGAAACAGTCACCAAGGCCATTGACGAGGGGAAGGTGGTCCACACAGCCTACCTGAATTTAGCAAAAGCCTTCGATACAATACCCCACTCGGGCATTATAGATAAGCTCACCAGCTTAAATATAAACCCCTATGTCACTAGATGGGTTGCAAACTGGCTCAAGGACAGAACCCACATGGTTAGAATTGCTGGAGCCATGTCATACTCCAAACCAGTTACAAGTGGTGTCCCACAAGGCTCAGTCCTGGGACCTCTCTTGTTCGGTATATATTTCTCGGAGGTACAGGCCAACACGGAAGGACTGTGGCTGACCAAGTTCGCAGATGACTGCAAACTGGGCGCCATAATCGACTCTCCAGCCGACACAAGCATCCTCCAAAGGGCCTCATAGAAACAGACAACTGGTGCCAGAGCCATGGCCTCAAGCTAAATGCCAAAAAGTGTATAGTCATCGCCTTTGGCAAAAACAAAGTTCCCACAAATTACCACATAGGTGGTAATCCATTAAGTACAGAAGAAGTAATTAGGGACCTGGGGACCCAAGTTGATAGCAATCTCTCATTTGACAACCACGTGGCCAAAGTGGTTAGAAAAACATTTTATATAGCCCACCTAATCATGAAGGGATTCACATCTAGAT